>NC_081222.1:11686069-11711069 GCF_902713425.1 Acipenser ruthenus
CAAGAAACAATTTATGAAAAAAGTTTGGGATATGTTATAAATTGTTAGAACACAAGAAGAACATAAGAAAGTTTACAAACGAGAGGAGGCCATTCAGCCCATCTTGCTCGTTTGGTTGTTAGTAGCTTATTGATCCCAGAACTCATCAAGCAGCTTCTTGTAGGATCCCAGGGTGTCAGCTTCAACAACATTACTGGGGAGTTGGTTCCAGACCCTCACAATTCTCTGTGTAAAAAAGTGCCTCCTATTTTCTGTTCTGAATGCCCCTTTATCTAATCTCCATTTGTGACCCCTGGTACTTGTTTCTTTTTTCAGGTCGAAAAAGTCCCCTGGGTCGACATTGTCTGTACCTTTTAGGATTTTGAATGCTTGAATCAGATGCTTCATGGTTGAATGTGCTCTTTCTCCCTCTCTCTCTCTCAACTCTAACCCAGCATAGTGCTAGTAAAGTATAGTGAGATGGTGTTGAAATAGTATTCACAGTGACATGAGTTTAGGGTTATAGTGGAAAGCTATACTGTCCTGAGAGTTGGGATCAGGGAGTCACTTTTTCATCTCAAGATAATCGGAGGCCACAAGTGATTTTTCGGTCATGTGGGCCTGCATTAGCCAACCGGGATGAGAGTTTCCATGCCAGGGTTTAGTATTCTAGTGCATTGTAGTTTAGTGTATATGGGAGGCGCTATCCTTTGAAGAAGAATACGTTATTTTTGTTCAGTTATACCTCCTATATATTATTATTTATTTCTTAGCAGACGCCCTTATCCAGGGCGACTTACAATTGTTACAAGATATCACATTATACTTATATCTTATTATTTTGTATGTACAATTCCCCATTTATACAGTTGGGTTTTTACTGGAGCAATCTAGGTAAAGTACCTTGCTCAAGGGTACAGCAGCAGTGCCCCACCTGGGATTGAACCCACGACCCTCCGGGCAAGAGTCCAGAACCCTAACCACTACTCCACACTGCTGCCTATATACACATGCATAGATACATCCAGTAGCCAATCTGTCTGGAACAGCTATGGTAGCACTGTTTTGATATACACCGTATTACCAATGTGCGCTCTGTGACTCATCCCGCTCGATCTGCATGTTGGAGGTCAGGATTGAGAGCTTCAGGAGATGATAATAATCACCGTGCATCAGGTTGAATCGGGTCCTTAGGGCCGGTGTTTCTATGTTTCTGTCCTGCCTCTCCCGGTTCTCTGGAGCTGCGGCGTGGGAATGCGGTATTGTGAGCGCAAGTGACGGAATCTGCAGGCTTGGATCCAATGCTAAGTTTGGCGTCTCTGGAAATGGTTTTGATAAGATCGGGACACTGAAGCGAAAGAAAGCGTCTGCTTTCGTTTATTATTATTTATTTATTAGCAGAAAGTGTCTGCTAAGAAATGAATAATAATAATAATAATAATAATAATAATAATAATAATAATAATAATAATAATAATAATAATAATAGTCAAGAAGCCATTCCACGTAATCATTTGTAACCAGGAAAAAAAGCTTTGGGCCTCAAATTAATAATATATATTTTTACAAAGCTTAAAATAAATGAACTCGAATCAGAAGCGCTGGCATTCACGTTTGATTTATGCAAGTATGATTATCAATATATAGGGCCGAACAAAAACGCTGCAAACTTAGCAGCTGCTTTGTGAATACGGCCTGACATAAGATGTGACAATTTCCCAGCACCCAGTCCCTGAGCACTAACCGACAAAGCTACACTCACACACAATGAGTCACATGTGTACGGGATTCTAACGGCATCCAGGGTCCGGTCCCTCACACTCACCGCTAGGCTACACCAGCACAAACACGTGACCCTGTGACCTCAAATTCTCCTAAGGCTACTTGCAGCAGCGGGAGGTTAAACATTACAGCTTAGATTTTAAATAGAAGGGGTGACATTTTTCAAAATGCACTTTCTTTTTTTTTAAATAGCCATTTCCCCCGTATCAGCCTCACAGATATGATGATTATAAAATAACAGCCTTTTTAATTACGCGCAGGATTATGTTGCGTGTACTACACCTTTTAAAAAAAGTGAATGAAAAACTGCACCCTAGCAGTGATTCAGATATGATTGCAAAGAAAGCTCTATCGCCAGTCTGCCCGAGTCTTTATCACTACAGCTTAACTACAAATAATAATAATAGACATTTCAAATCCAAACCGTTTTGGGCTAATACTTATTGTGCCAACAGGGAGTTCTGTATGTATTTATTTAATTCAATTATATACACGTGTTATATATCTACATCAACATTCCATTGCCACTCCTGAATATATAATGGAGTTCATACGGCGCGCCTTTTCACCGGAGGAGATCCACCGTCATTACAGCTTTGCATCCAAGCGTCTTAACCTATTATTAATTTAATACGTGTTGTGTTACACAAGCCTACCCAAAGGACATGTGCAGTAAGTTACTCAGCTTGCCACTTTTGCCTATACTGTGTGTGTGGGAGAGAGTTTGCATATATTTTTTTAATAATATTTCTTCATACAACAACATGATTGACATGACTTAACCAACACGTGGCACAGTAATGCTGGAGTTGAAGAAATGCGCGGTGTGTGTTAATAGTATTGTCCTAGCACACGCGTGATTTCTGTAAAGGATTTTTCTCGGCTGGCTATAAGAACCTCCCTATACACAAAATAATGCGACGCTATATTAATATTAGTTTATTTAGCAGACGCCTTTATCCAAGGCGACTTACAGAGACTAGGGTGTGTGAACTATGCATCAGCTGCAGAGTCACTTACAATTACGTCTCACCCGAAAGACGGAGCACAAGGAGGTGAAGTGACTTGCTCAGGGTCACACAATGAGTCAGTGGCTGAGGTGGGATTTGAACCGGGGACCTCCTGGTTACAAGCCCTTTTCTTTAACCACTGGACCACACAGCCAGATCTCACTGATGTGTTCTAAGCATCCTGGGAAACCTGGAATGCCTACTATTTTAAAACGTGTCTATTTTGCTTCTATGTTTTAGGGTGTAGAATATCCTTTTTCGGGTTACATGGCCCAAAATAAAAGACCCCTAGATTCACGGAGTCCTCAGAAAGGTTTACTATACCCAGAAAGGGTCGACATCCTTTCACTCTTCAACACATCTTTTGCAATCCGAAGTATTTTTGTTTTTATCATCGACTAACAATCTGCTAATGTATATCTGATTTTCATCATTACATTGTGCGCTTCTTTACCAGCATAGCAATTCACTGTATGCCTTGCACACTGAATATTATAAGCCAAACTTAAACGATCCCATTTGATATAGAGTATTGCCTCATTTTCCCAGTGGTGCTATTTTTGGACCCGCGCCAACACAGGGCTGTTTTACTGACCTGACTGAAAATACAGAACACGTTTAATTCACGTCAACGACTTTTTAAACGCAATGGCACACCGTGACACACGGGCAGGCGACTGTAACCTTCCATTCCCTGATAGCTTTTCTGATTTTACTAAAAATGATAAGGAAAACTCCACACAGTACTAATGCAGAACGGTGGCCGCAGAAAAGCGTGTCGATTATCACAAGGGTTATCAATACTAACTCAAATACAAATGCCTGTTTAGTAGTATGACTCTGGGTTTTATTAGTCTGTATATTTAATGTCGGTTGTAGCCAGAATAAAAACAGCTTCAGGCGAACACCATTTTAAACCGCTGACCACAGCCTCGTTTGACTCATCAGAGCTGGGAGGAGAGAAGTCCTTGAACTAAACCAGAAGAATCTGTTTGTGCGCCATTAATTATAGCAGAGTTATATATGCAACGCCTGTCAGACTTCAGGCAGTACAACAATCGCTATCGCAGCTTTAAACCCTCATCGTGTAACAAAAAATACAAAAAAAAGAGCCTGTTTTGACCACGACCCGTCGTACATGCCTCAGAAAAACAACCAAATAAACACTGCGCTTTCATCTGATTATTATATATATATATCGCCGATTAAACTTTCTGCAGAGCGCCGAAAAGTTAACACAAGTAGCTAGCGATTTATTTTTTACATTCTCACCGCAAACTCTGTTTTTTTTAAAAAAAGGGCTGTGCTTCTTGAGCAATTTTTTTCCCAAAACTTTGTCTAACTTTCACTTTCTGGTTCAGAGGCGGAGCTAAGCAATCCGCATGGAGCAGGAGAAGGCGAGCGATTGCAATGAAGCCTCACAGCAAACTTACTTCCAACTTAATTAAGATCTCTCATTTTTTCCACCAAAAATAACCATGTACTCCCCGTACTGCTTGACACAGGTAATCCGGAGCCTCTTTCTGTATTTTCGCTTGCCTGCTTTTGCCTGTCGCAATGCGCGGATGTCGTGTCGGTTTTGATTAGTTGTTGCTCCTTTTTCTCTTCTTTCTCCGTTCATTTTTTTGGATACCGAGTGGGCTTTTTGTTTAATGGCATCTTTCCAACGGAGTTCTTTCTTGTGCGTTCGATTGCACATGGTTTGAAACTGAAAATGGCGTTTCTGCTGGAGGCTTTGCATTAAAATGGGGGAGATTGTAACCTAAATATACACATACGGTTATTATTATTATTATTATTATTATTATTATTATTATTATTATTATTATTATTATTATTATTATTCTTGTAGTTGTTTTTCCACGTCCTAAACAGTGGATGCAAACCAAAATACGTTCTAAGGAGTGCCTTAGGTTTGGAAGTTGCATTGGAATTGAATTTCTGTCTGTGCCGAGCGCGTCTCTCTCTCGTTGACTGCACGCAGCTTACTTGGAGAGACTCAGTCGTGTTTAAGTTGACCTCCACTGTCTCGTCCCATTTGCAGTTCTGTAAATAAGGCGTTTTTTTTTTTTTTTTTTTTTGAGGCAGACTATGCTGATTAAGATAACTGCCGTGCAGATCATTAGCGTGCTTGGGTGTGTGGTAGAGAGAATAAGGGAAGGCGGTTTGTGAAAGGACGTTGTTTTAAAATCATGATTCTAAGTTTTGTTCAAGGCGGCCTTGTGCAGGTAGGCGGCTTCCATACATTTCTTGAAAACGTAAAAAAAAATTCCTTCACTTTTTTAAAAATATTTATTGATTCTAATAATTTTTGGGTGAATGTGGCTTAAGTGAAATGGGATATGGATATCTATCTATCTATCTATCTATCTATCTATCTATCTATCTATCTATATGTATGCATATATATGTATGTATATGTATATATATATATATATATATATATATATATATATATATATGTATATGTGTGTATATATATATATATATATATATATATATATATATATATATATATATGTATATATATATATATAGATAGATAGATAGATAGATAGATAGATAGATAGATAGATAGATAGTATTGTTTTCTGGGTGAAACTCTTTTAAAGACATGTAACTGCATTGGCCGAGCAGGACGGCTGCGTTTGCAAAGCGACTGTCACTTACACGTTATTACGTTATTAAAACACGTTTTTTTAATAGAATGTAAGCTGGCTGGGACGCATCTATAATGTGGTTTATACACGTGCATTGATGTGATGTGATATTCACTAAATGTCCTGCCAAAAAAAAAACAAAAAAAACATCGCAAAGCAAATTAAATCAATGCGATGCACTGGAATGATGGCACGCATGTGTATATATTGTTTTGATCTCGTTGTAAATACGCACTCGTGAATTAAGAGTATGCCTCTGGGTGCACCCTTTTCCATTGAGAATTGCCATTGGTATACTATATGCAATGACACAACCATTACTGTCGACCTCTGAAGGCACTGACGTGTATAATAGCGCGCGTGTGTGTGTGATTGTGTGTGTAGGTATGTGTATATATGTATGTATGTGTATATATTTATGTTTCTGTATAGAGTAGAAAGAGTATGGATAATAACAGGTTGCAATGGTATTGTGTCATTCCAGGCAAATGAAGTTCTCATTTATTTTACACAGTAAAAGGATTACATCTAATCGGTGTGTTGTTAAAAGCAATCCAGACACAGGGATTGTATTGTCGTTATAACTGCTTGGTCAGGAGGTGTGCGAAGTGTTTGCGTTCTGCGGCCTTCTAGATTCAAATGCATTGACACTGCGCACTTCATATCGGTTGAACAACACCTCGACTCATGGGACATACAAGAATTACACTGAGAAACATCTGTGTGGATTTACTGAATGGGCTATTTATTTATAAATGTATTACTGTTAATCAGAAACGCCGCCAGTCTACACGCGTATAGAAAAATAAAGCTATTGTAAAAACTAGAGAGAATATTTTTCACCAAATAATTAATAAACTCATCTTCTATTTCAACGTGCACGTCATTTTAAACATTCTTTGTGTGTGTGTATGTATGTGTGAAGTAAAACGCATGGGCTTGCTTCAGTATTTATTTTAATTGTTGCGCATGGTAAACAGTTTTTTTTTAAAATTGTGTTTAAATGAAGGGTATCGGTAGGGTGCTATCGCTGTATTTCTAAACAGTGTTAGTATAGGACTGTAGAAGTTAGAGTCCACTGAACGTACAGGTCGTGTTAAATACAGGCCTATGTAGCACAGATTAGGCAGACACGCGCTCTGCGACAATGCGTCACCTGCAATGCAGTTTGGAGAATTGGATGTATTCTTGTAATTGTGAGAAACAATTGGATTGGTAATTAACATGTAGCCGACCTCGTATCTTTTAAAAACCCAAACCGTGCATTTTTCCTTTCGCATGAGAACATTTGGAAAGCACAAATCTACCCCAGTTTTATGTTAAAATATTAGGGATTAAGATATATATTTTTAATACGTTCTTAAATATTTTAACTATATTCTGTTGGCCTATTATATTTTCAGTCGTGCGTAAATGCAGCTTTCTCTGTGGCAGTGAAAAGGGGCAGACGTTACAACTCCCGAGGTGTGGAATAAAGGGTAGTTCTGTGCAGTACAGAAAAGCGATGGTGCATTTCTAAAAAATAAAGACTACAAATGCGTGTGCTGTAAGGATAAACTTACACGTAGTTCAATTTAGTTTGAACTATTTTGGTTTAAAAGCAGGCACTTTGCAGAAACTGCACCTGCAATGACCTGTAGTTAATTTGTCGGCCTTTATGTTTAGAATTGTAAGATATCATTTTGGTGGCGGTAAGCCCTTTTTTAATTAAAGGTTACACATGCACTTAATCTGACTGTTTAGCAACAAACTGTACAACGTTCCAGATTTTTTTCTTCCTTCTAAATATAATGTTTACTGCGCGCCTCGCGCGGTATTGAACATTCCAAAGCCAAGGGCCCTAAAATCACATAAAGTGCAGCATATGAATTTAAAAAAATAAAATAAATAAAAATATACATCTGTTGGGGCTTCCTGGGATTAATAAGCAGTGTTAAAAAAAAAAATCTTCCCATAACTGTTCCAGAAAAATATTAAGAGTTTAAATTGTGTGTGTGGCGTGTGTGTGTGCTCAGAACATTTCTTTCAATTAATTAACATGAATTGGCATCATTTCTAGACGTACAGTAGACCTAACACTTTATTAATCCGTCCATTTACACACACACACACACACACACACACACACAGAGTTACCGTGTGCAGAATTGTACCATATTAAGTTTCCTATCTGTGCCTCTGAAGGCCTGAAATTGAGATACCCATTACCCTTCATCCACAGGAATGCACCGTCCCCACGCTTATCATATATGTGTTGTTAATTTAAGTGCGTTCAGGAATTGCAGTCCCAGGTAGGGACTGGATACAGATGCGAACATCGCGCGATGAATTATTAAAACGGATAAAAAGCCTGACTGGAAACCATGCTAAAGAGAGAGAGAGAGAGAGAGAGAGAGAGAGAGAGAGAGAGAGAGAGAGAGAGAGAGAGAGAGAGAGAGAGAGAGAGAGAGAGAGAGGCACGTGGATTTGTAAATGAAAACATATGAGGGCATTTCTACTTCATTTACAGCGTTCTGTGTGAAAAGAGACGTGTCGTTTAATGCGATACACAGAGTGAAGCAGTGTTGGACTTGACAAATCAGACAAAGACTCTGTTTCACCCACTCTACAGGCCTGTAGTATTCACACACATTGTCACCCACACGCACACGCGCTATACAAGGGGCTGGCTACACAAATTCATAGTCTATATTATTATTATTATTATTATTATTATTATTATTATTATTATTATTCACATCAACAATAACTGACAGATCTACGCGGTGATCTGATTCAAGCATTCAAAATCCAGGGGACTTTTTCGACCTGAAAAAATAAACAAGGACCAGGGGTCACGAATGGAGATTAGATAAAGGGGCATTCAGAACAGAAAATAGGAGGCACTTTTTTACACAGAGAATTGTGAGGGTCTGGAACCAACTCCCAAGTAATGTTGTTGAAGCTGACACCCTGGGATCCTTCAAGAAGCTGCTTGATGAGATTCTGGGATCAATAAGCTACTAACAACCAAACGAGCAAGATGGGCTGAATGGGGCCTCCTCTCGTTTGGAAACTTTCTTATGTTCTTATGTTCTTATAACGTAGGCCTACACAGTGCAAACGAAATGAACGCTTTGTTTGACAAAGAAACTTCAAAATGTGTTAAGCACGAAAAATAAACGGTTTTCTATGGTACTTAGAGGGGTGTTATTATTCATCAGGATTGTATTTCCTGCTCTTATTGTATTACTTGTATTGTAACACTTGAAATGTATTTGCTTACGATTGTAAGTCGCCCTGGATAAGGGCGTCTGCTAAGAAATAAATAATAATAATAATAATAATAATAATAATAATAATAATAATAATAATAATAATTCCAGACGTGTTTTTTTATTTTTTATTGCGTGGATATACTGTGGTTTCATTTGTACATGGCTGGCTTTCGCGCAGCACCCTCGCATTAATTTGGCCCTTGGCATAAGTCACAATTAAGAGGAAGCTTGCGCAGCAACGCACGCAGAGGATGGTAAAAACGGTACGTTACACGCCCCGCGCTGTTGCATTGTCAATAACTCCTGGCAACGCCACTCTGTGTGTCAGTGTAAATTAGTGCTATTAGTGGGTTATTAGGATGTAATGCCTTGGGTGCAAGCGCCGTAGAAATTTAAGTGCCGCAATTTCGATACGATTCGTCAGCCTTACGCCTTAGTTGCATTTCATTCTTCAATTCGATGTATTCAAAGAGGAGGCTATAGGCTGCACGTGCGCATTGAAACGCAATGCATGTTTTTGTTTATCATTTAGTTAACCCTTTCCGCTATTTCACTTCGTAGTTATTCGCTCTTACTCGACTTATTGAATACAGAACGGCGGTTTATCCATCATCCCCGCTTGCGGGTTTCAAAGTATTTCAGATGCATTGATATTGCGGCATCTGTTTCCACTTGTGTGCAGAAGCCTTATAGAAAAAAACAAAACTCAAACTACAACCACAAAATAATAACAAGAAATGCATATTGTTTTCGACATTGAGACACCAGTTAAGCAAATACAGTAACAATCAAAAAGTCGCCATTGTGACGTGTTGTGGCTGGACACGTCCATGTGAATCACCACGCACGCACATGGCTCTGGTATTAAGGGGCTTGGAGCGCAATCGACGCGTTCCCTTGTGGCTTTTGCTGGGACAGTTATTCCGTCCTGGTGGGTCTCATCATTTCTGACCAATCAAAACCGGCTTTCTATGCGAGGGACTAAACATGACCCCAAAACGGGTTCCTAACCAGGGGCGCTGTTGGAACACGGCGCATTGTGTTTCTGTAGAAGTTTTGCAATCAAACTAAGCACGTTCTGTAGGGAAACTGACCTTATTTTAAAGACGTCTGTCTTTTTAAACCAGTTTTGAAATAGCAACACACGTATCATCACAGAGACTCGTTTACAAGCCCAACGCATTGCCACTTTTTCCAATGCACCCGTGATCCGCATCATAACCCTATAGTGATTCTTAACTGCTGCGATATAATCCTGTTATACATTGTTATATAAAATTATACAGTACAGGCAGTCGCTAACACCGCGCGTTAACCCTTTAACTGTCGATGTTCTCTTTTTGTATAGGCAATATTACCTTTTTTAATAGTTCTCAAAATAAGAGCATTAAAATGAATTTTAAAACACTGTTCGATGAGCCTGGTTCCTTCTGTGTGTCCCGCTCTGTATTGTACACATGCAGGCAGTGATGTGCGGCAGATTTCACGGCTGCAGTCTTGAATGAATGTTTCTGCTTTACGGTTTGTTTTAATTTAGAGTGGTATTTTTTCAGCGCGTAGTTTAGCGCTCAGCTTGTCATAATGAATTAGAACAGCTGTTATGGGAATTACAATCTAATAGACGAAACAGCCTGAATAAACAAATTATGTTTCTTCTGTTGTTTAGTTTTCGTTTTAATTAAAAACAAACACAAATAAAACGACCCCTTATCGGCGGATAAGGAAAAGCACGTTGCTGAATGATAATGCAGGCGCATATGAGGAAACGGTCATTTGTTTAAATATTGAATTGTGTTTTTGTTTTCTTAGCATTTATTTGCAGATTAATTCCACTTCCTGATCCCACAGATATATAGAAACATGTTCTGTATTTGGTGTTGCATAGGCAAGCGTGGGATATCTATCTGTGAGTCAATGAACGCGTTTCAGCACTGAAATAATGCGAGTCTCGGATCTGACTTCTATTGCAGTGCTCGCTCATTGTGACGTTTCTATCACGTACCGCGTTTCACCTGGTTTCTAATAGCGTACGTTTTCACATTACAATTTAGGTCAATAAGAACCAGATAGTTCATCGTTGTGGGGTTTTATCCGGGGGAATCCTAGGTGCACGGTTGTGTTCTGTAGTGCGTCTTGGATGACGCCTTCCATACGTCACAAACCGCTGCAGCCCTCGTCTTCCTCTGTCTGTACTTACAGTAGGTCACACAGCAGCTGTCTTCCCGTTTGGCCATGAAACAGGAGGTATATTTTGAGACACGATAATTATAAAAGCTTTAACTACAAGGCAATGCAGGCTATCCCAGTTCTCTCTGTCTTGTTTAGACAGTCTTGTTTCATTTTCTGTTGCACTCAGAACACCCTGGTAACCCTTTAACTGTTTAAACCTCCCCAGTGGCTTCAGTCGCGCTCCCAATCACGTCTAAGGACAGCAGGTACACCAGAGTGTTACAATTAACCCGCCCCCCCTGCAACACTCTAGAAATACATCAGTAGAAACTGCTACATAGAATACCAGTGGTGTTTGTTACACCCGCTAGGGGAGTTGCAGGGGGGGCAGGTTAGTGGTTACACTCTGGTGTAGCTGCTGTACTCGGGGAGAAGTCATGTTTGAGCTCTACGGATGCCACAGGGGGATTTTAACATTTTAAGAAGTCCCCAGGATGTGACGACTGATACAGAAAACAGAATGCAAAGTGAACCTGAACAACAAGAATGAGTTACCGTGAGATTTCAGCCCCCCTACCAGACTGCCCCTTAACTCTTTACATGGAAGAAACCACTGCCCTAGAGCCTTTGATTGAGAAGATGCCAGAATGCACGAGTCACACAAACGCATACAAGATGACAATCTGCTGTTGCTTGGGCCAATGGACTAATTAACTGCATTTTTATTACTGTGTTTTTTTAAATGGTTTTGCAAAATGCTGCATGAAGATCATAATGATGATTGTTCATTGCCCTTGCATGGTTAGAGCTGATCAATTGGGAGGCTTAAGGTCTGGAGCTGAGGGACTGGGAGGAATTGTGGCATGACTTAAAACTGAAGGGAAGCAATGTGACTGAGTGATTAGAGCTGAGAGACTGGGAGGGAGGGAAGCAGTGTGTCTCTAGTGGAGCTGAGGAGGGACTGGGAGGGAGGGAAGCAGTGTGGCTCTAGTGGAGCTGAGGAGGGACTGGGAGGGAGGGAAGCAGTGCGGCTCTAGTGGAGCTGAGGAGGGACTGGGAGGGAGGGAAGCAGTGCGGCTCTAGTGGAGCTGAGGAGGGACTGGGAGGGAGGGAAGCAGTGCGGCTCTAGTGGAGCTGAGGACGGACTGGGAGGGAGGGAAGCAGTGTGGCTTGATGTTCTCAGGGATTACAAGGGAGGGAGGCAGTACATAAACTAGCATTGTTCCAAGGGTAGATCATGGATTTAAAAGCTCAGTTTCACTCCGTGATAGATGTGGTTGTGCTGTGAAAAAGGAGCCACCCGCTGTGGCTTGGCTTATCAGCAGTGGACAAGACGATCCATGACCACAGCAGTCAGTGCATCGCGGCTTCACTCTTCACAATGCTGTCACAGTTACACCAGCCCGAGTTCAGTGAGGAGATACCACGGTTCAGCTCACCCTAGTACAGTAGGCGCTCTTTACTTATTCATTTGCTTAAAGGTCCTCTTGCTACGGCACGGAAAGCGGCTATCTCGTTAGCTGTGATACCATCGGCACTGCTCCCCTTACCACTGTGCATTCCAAGCCTTTTCATCCAGATCGAAAAGCACGATCACAAATAATTGACCTCTAATTCGAACTGAAGACGTGGCACTCCGAAGGGCTTTAGGGTAGTTTGGTGACTGCCAAGGCTATATCGTAATAGAGGTTTTCTGCAGTCGTTCTGTGTTGATTCAGTTAAAACATTGCTTCTTGTGTTGCAGCCTTGCAAGAGTGTCCCAGATAGTTAGAGACACTCACACAGCGAGCCTCCTTAAACAGTAAACAGAGAAACATCTCCTAGCGACAACCACAGCAAAAATCAATAACAAACTTCCAAAAGCTTGGCAAAGAGTCTGTTGACTGACATCAACAAGCAAAGCAGTCGGTAAGCTGGGTCTAAGATATGCAGATGAGCGAATCCCATGATGCACAAACCGTGCAGCTGTCCTGCGATCTTCAGGAATTTGCATAACACAGGGAATCTACTGTGACCATTTAAGCACGTCCACATTTAAAGACTGTTGTAAGGAAGGTTTTGGGAAAGCATGTTTTTTTTAAAAAAAAAAAAAAGCAGAAAAAGTGTTTTGGAAAGTAAAAATGAACTTCTAACAGCTGAGAAAAACAGGCTTACGAAACAGGCAGACTTTAATTCATAAAAATGATTCTTAAAACAGTTCTCATTTTTTTTGAGAATGAGGGTCCTCTGCTCATTATCAGGCCTGGTCAGTGTTCCCTTCACAATGATGAAAGAACCATGTTAAAAACAGATCGGCATGTGTTTTACAACAAGCCCTTGCAAAATGTAAGTCAGGGCTGATCTGTAAATCTCCATATTCTAGGAGGTCAGTGAAACGTGTCTCAGTACTAGCTGTCTGAGTGAGTCTCTCCTCACCCTGCCCCACAGCTGAGCCCTCTCAGATTCATTGGAACTCCACAAGAAGCTTCACTGCAGTCTCACAATGTCGCTGTGTTTTCGTGTTACTGTAGAAACGGCACTGAGAGAGTCGAATTAAACCAATGTGTGCTCGACAACCCCAGAGCGCCCTTGAGCATGAAAACGAGAAAGCCTGTTAATACTGCAGATAATCATTGAGGATTTTCTTTTTTTCCAGAAAATCTTTATCTATCAAACACATGGGGAGGTGCTTGAATAGGTTTTTAGTTCTGAGTTTGCACCAGTAGTTTTTTTTTCCTTTCTTCTTGTGCAAAGTTAGACTGATTCCAGAGTGTTTTGGAGGCTGTGAATTTTAAAGTGTTTGTTGCTTATAAAATAAAGGTATAAGCGG
Source organism: Acipenser ruthenus (assembly GCF_902713425.1). Taxonomy (NCBI): domain Eukaryota; kingdom Metazoa; phylum Chordata; class Actinopteri; order Acipenseriformes; family Acipenseridae; genus Acipenser; species Acipenser ruthenus. Next base: position 11,699,736 of record NC_081222.1, read on the forward strand.
GTGAGGGAGGGAGCAGTTCAGTCATCTGGACTGGAGGGAGCACCCTTTCTCTTAGGGGCTGAGGGAGGGAGCAGTTCAGTCTACATGCCTCAAGCCTGCCCTGGACTGGAGGGAGCACCCTTTCTCTTAGGGGCTGAGGGAGGGAGCAGTTCAGTCTCCATGCCTCAAGCCTGCCCTGGACTGGAGGGAGCACCCTTTCTCTTAGGGGGTGAGGGAGGGAGCAGTTCAGTCTCCATGCCTCAAGCCTGCCCTGGACTGGAGGGAGCACCCTTTCTCTTAGGGGGGTGAGGGAGGGAGGGAGCAGTTCAGTCTCCATGCCTCAAGCCTGCCCTGGACTGGAGGGAGCACCCTTTCTCTTAGGGGGTGAGGGAGGGAGCAGTTCAGTCCCCATGCCTCAAGCCTGCCCTGGACTGGAGGGAGCACCCTTTCTCTTAGGGGGTGAGGGAGGGAGCAGTTCAGTCTCCATGCCTCAAGCCTGCCCTGGACTGGAGAGACCAGTCAACAATCCACCTGGAGGTGAAAGACAGTATCCAATGTCATTGCGAATACACTGAGCTGTCCAGAGCACAAGTAATTGACTCCTGTTACAGTACGTCATGTGTGTGCTTCAAAGCTCTTGTAAAACACGATATACCCGTTGGCAGATGGGGTTTGCAGCTGTAGAATTAGGTAGGTAAATGAGATGCCAGCTTCAAAGTGTCATCGTGTTCCGTTCAGAACAGCGAAACATTCTATCTATTGGCTTGCATATGGCCCTTAACTATGCCTGGCTTTTGCCCAAACCCATAAAACTCAAGTCCCACCTGCGTTCTGTCTGTTTGAAGCCTGAGGACCTTCTTGCGTTTTTATGAAAACACATTTCCCTTCCCAGTTTTTGGGGGAAGTCTTTTGCATGTCGGCTTGCCCCCCCCTCCTTCTTATTGGCACATTGAATTGTCCAGACCAGACTGTAATGGGAGTCACTTCGGACAGTATTGTCAGCATTCAGACTCATTGTGACAGCGTGGTTAATATCACATTCCTCAGTCACACAGAATTCCATCCCAGTTGATCTTGCTTTGAGCAACACATGCATTAGATTCGAAAAGGGTTCCATGCAAGTGTATTACTGCATTGTGTTCTGACAGGTTTGTGAGCACGCAGAACACAGGACGTTGCAGTGTGTGTGGTTCACAGCTCTGTTGTGTTTTTTGTAGTACTACTCTGTAGTAACCAATGCAATACCTAATAGTCTCATCACTTATTTTACAAGGCTGTTGATAAAGTAGACCATACGACTGTGTAGTAAATACTCTACGCTCGTCTCTCATATCCTACTGTTTGTTCTTCAGTATGGTATAACCTTCAGTGGAAGTCTGATCAGTGCTATGTTATGGTATGGTGTGAAGTCCTTAGTGTTGTATTAAATGTAATTTGCCATGTGTCTGCCCAGTTCTGAATGCTGTCTAGATCATTTTGAATGACCTTTGCTGCTGCAAGTGTTTGCCACTCCTCCTATTTTTGTGTCGTCAGCAAATTTAACGAGTTTGCTTACTATACCAGAATCTAAATCATTAATGTAGATTAGGAATAGCAGAGGACCTAATACTGATCCCTGTGGTACACCACTGGTTACCTCACTCCATTTTGAGGGTTCTCCTCTAATCAGTACTTTCTGTTTTATACTTGTTAACCACTCCCTAATCCATGTGCATGCATTACCTTGAATCCCTACTGCGTTCAGTTTGAGAATTAATCTTTTATGCGTGACTTTGTCAAAAGCTTTCTGGAAATCTAAGTAAACCATGTCGTATGCTTTGCAATTATCCATTGTCGATGTTGCATCCTTCAAAAAAGTCAAGCAGGTTAGTTAGACACGATCTCCCTTTCCAAAAAGCATGCTGGCTGTCTCCCAGGATAGTGTTACCATATAGGTAATTTTCCATTTTGGATCCTATTATAGTTTACATAAAGTTTACATAAAAAAGTGCCTAACCCTAACCCTGACCCAGTTAGCAAAATTGTCATGCAAATTTCTAACATCAGAAATTGCTGCTGTGTTTACTTTATATTCTCATAGCAATGACACATTGAATAGTCATCACAGTGTGTGCGTGTGTATATATATATACATAAGCCCGATATACGATAATGCTAAGCATTTCTGTTTTCTGATAATAAATTATTTTAGAAATGTGTTTTTTTGTTGTTGTTTTTTTAAAAACATTTTCCACTTGTTTCATTTAACTGCTCGTTTATTTTTCTCTTCTATAAGCAACCCTTACTGTTGTTGTAGAGGGTAATTGCACACCAAAACTAATCCCGCTACAAAACGCGAAATGCATAGCTTTGTTTGAGCGGCAATGACATTTCAACGGGCATGCGCTGACAATCAGAAACGAATATCACCCTGTTCTGTATTTGACGCGAAACACAACACCGTGACCCACCCTGCAACAGAGAGTCCCATTCGCCACACCCCTCGCTGTTTAATCATACATTATTCATGAGCTGGAGCGTGTGCCACACCTGCTGAAGCAGGGTCCGGTAAAGTGCATCAGCTGGTGTGTTAATTTTTTTATTTTTTAAGACGAGATTTGCTGCAGCGCTTTTTAAACCTGGTCGAACTCCAGCCGTGGTTCAACGCGGTTATCTGTAAATCTCAGAGGTGTGTACTTCAATTTTTTTCTTCTTAAAACTCCCAAGTTAGGCCAAGAACAGTATTGCAAGCTAAAACATAACATTTCAAATAATCTCGCCTTCACACTGAACACGAGCACAAGTTTTGCATCCCTCTGTAGAATGAACACATTTTGCTTCATAAAGCCGAATGAAACCTGCTGAATAATGTGATGTTAACATATTGAATTACGCACCGCTTTGTAGTTTAACACAGACTTAAAGAAAAACGTGTCATTTCGCAGTCTAACATGAAATACTGCTGGTATGTAATTACACAGGCGCGTTTGTAAGCTTCGTACTACAGTACTGAATGGTTTTGAACCCAGCGGTGGTCATTTTAAAGATTTGATCATTGATTTGCAGTATTAGGCAGGCGATCGACCCTCAAGAGAAATGCATTTGGAGTTTGAAATGTCGGTAGTTTCTGATAACTCAGCTCAGCCTGTGGGCTGAGATCTTGCTCAGTGGTTAATGGCGTCTTGTGCAGTGACTTTGTTTCGCAATAAATGATCACGTCCCTTTCACTTCAAGACAGACAGCTGTCCGAAGTGTAGAATGAGCTCAATGGAGGTTCTGTTGCCCATATTAATATAGCTGTCGGTTTGGGATCTTTTGCCAGTGTATAATAAAACTCTACTGTGTTGCTTCTGCAGTATTTTACACTATGCGAGTACGTCTTAGTTATTAAAACGGGTAAAACTAAAGAAATATCTAGTAGATGAAAACTGAAGGGGACTGTAGGGCTAGATTACTGTGAAATGGGATAGTGTGATCATATTCTAGCTCTGAAGGCAGCACTAGCCAGAACATTTGACTTCTAGTTTTCCTTTACTTCTGTCAAGACAATGAATAAGGCTGTATCTATTATTATTATTATTTATTTCTTAGCAGACGCCCTTATCCAGGGCGACTTGCAGTTGTTACAAGCTATTACATTATTTTTACGTACAATTACCCATTTATACAGTTGGGTTTTTACTGGAGCAATCTAGGTAAAGCACCTTGCTCAAGGGTACAGCAGCAGTGTCCCCCCACCTGGGATTGAACCCACGACCCTCCGGTCAAGAGTCCAGAGTCCTAACCACTACCCCACACTGCTGCCCGTATCTAAAACCAGTGCCTCCAGCTTTCCCTTCATGCTGTCTGGTAAGCACTGATGCTAAGGAGCATGTATTTGAAATGTCATTTGAATTTTTTATTTTTTTTTCACATTTCTGGTTTTCGGTGCCCTGTGATCGTTCTTGGTCGTCCTGGGTTCTGTTGGCTTTGAATTTACATCGAGGTAGTCTGGAGAATTCTAAGTGCCAGGCACTGCACAGCATTCCTCGTTCCACGCAGGTCACGTGACAGCGTGACTTTTCAGCTCCCTCGCCAACGCTGTCTCCTAGACAGCGAGAGTCGGGGGGCTGGCAGGATTGAAAGCCCACCTGATTTGAATGGATGAAGAGGGCTATTGAGAGGCAAGAAAAACAACATCAGAACAGGGACAAAGGGAGAGAAATACAGGAAACGGCATCAGACGTTATCCTGCCTGACTTTCCTGGTGTCTTGTTTGTAAAGACGAATCTGTAGGGTATATTAAACCAGCAGGATTATATTTAATGGGTTTATTCATATTACACATTGCCCTGTGGAATGTCCACATTTCAAATCTTCAAAGTCAAACACGTGCAGTTTTCACTCCCCACAATATATGAACATCGCATGTGTTACGTCTAATCAGACTCTGTGTGGCTGTAAATATGTATGTGTGTGTATCTGCCACGTGGGGGTAAACATCTTTAATAAAACATTTACTCTACAGGGAGAGAGAGGAACATCTTGTTGTCCTTTTAGCTTGACTGCCAGAAACACTGTCGATTTAGTGCTAGTATTGATGTATAATCAGTATTAACCAGATTATCAGTCAATATCCCTATACATGATTATTGTTCCAACGTTGGTTCAAAGAATGTCACATGTCCCAGGAAAGTTCTGCTGATTGGATTCCTGTGCGGTAATGAGATGGGAAGACAATGTCTGCAGAGGACTGTGACATCATAAGGCCCTCTTCTTGAAAAGCCAGCAGTTCTGAAGTGCTTTAGACGGAGCGCAAAGCAGGCGCCTTGCACAAAAGCCAAACACACTTATTATTATTTTCTGTGGTTTCCCTCGGAGATTCTTAAGTCGTGTTTAAATAAATCCTGCTGGCCGACTGAATGGTGTTTCTGGTGCTAATTTAGACATAAGAACTGAGAGACGTTGACTGCTAACATATTAAACATATGAAATCACCTTTCACTCTGTAATAACAAACATCATTACTGGCTTGCAGGGAGAGCGCGGAGGTGTGATGTTTTTTCTAATGATTGCTTTAAGGAAATGATGAATGGCAAACCCTGCTGCCTTCAGACTTTTCAAAATCCCTTCGGCTTTTATTTTTCAACTAGTAACGCACAGCTATGTTTAGATTTGACACTTGCAATGTGATTTGAATACACCCCATTAAATACTGCTCTTTAAATGAAATGGGAAATGTAGAGTTGAGCAAGACTCCTTACAAAGCACAGTTAGGTTTGCTGAAACATGGTCTCTGATTTCAACATGCCCCTTACTTGCATCAATCAGGTGTTTCCTAGCAGAATCTGAATAACTAACTGTGGTCCCTTTTTAAATTCTGCAGCAGGGCTTCTCGAATTCAACACCCAGGGGGGATTTGATTGAAATGAAAGCAGCAGACCCCCCCTCAGTTTACCAGAGCAAAGTGTACTACAGCACAGTGAAAGCATGGTGTAGCGCAGTAAGCATTGCTAATCCCAGAGAGGTATGGCAAACCGTGTTAAAAAAAAAAACATGGTAAACCAGGGTAAACTATGTAATCCCTTTAAGTTGTAAAAGAGATATGTGTCCCACAAGTAAAAAAAAAGATGCAAACTTTCTTATTTTTGCAGTCACAGATTGATCTGGTCATGCACACGGTCAGCGTCCTCCTCGCAATGCTCGAGTCGCTCTCAAATTTAAAGAAGAAACCGTTTGAACAAGCTCTCAATTTCTTGATTTTGATAAGGGCCCACCAGCCTCCTCTTAATGCACATCGCAGTGGTGTTTGCTAACAGTATCAGCTCCCTGAACAATCCATTCATTCACCTGACAGAGCCCGCTGCACAGAGGGAATCCTTCATCTGTTATATGAAAATGTCACTATAACCTCCTACTGCTGCAAAGCAGTCGCAAGCAACGTACATTGTAGGAAACAGGATTATTTAAGCTGTCCCAAAGAATTGCTCTTGAGATGTGTGTGGATCACTCACAATACAGCTACAGATTTTAATGGGGTTGAAAATACTGCAAGGCCGATCTGAAGTCTTAGGTGTTTTAAACATGTTTTTTTTTTAATTTAGTAGTCGGCAATTTTTTTAATTATTTTCTCCCAATTTAAAATAGCCAATTATTTTTAGGCTCACCGCTACCACCCCCGCGCTGACTCGGGAGCGGCGAAGACGAACACACGCTGTCCTCCGAGGCGTGTGCCGTCAGCCGACCGCTTCTTTACACTCTGCAGACTCACCGTGCAGCCGCCTCAGAGCTACAGCGTCGGAGGACAACGCAGCTCTCGGGCAGCTTACAGGCAAGCCCGCAGGCGCCCGGCCAGACTACAGGGGTCGCTGGTGCGCGGTGAGCCGAGGACACCCTGACCGACCTAAGCCCCCCGGGACGGCGCTCGGCCAATTGTGTGCCACCTCCTAGGAGCTCCATCCACGGTCGGTAGTGGAATAGCCTGGACTCAAACCAAACATGTTTAATAAGAAAAAAACGAACTAGCTGCGTCTTTGTGTAGTTGCAGTTTTGGGGATGGATTATTTTTTTGCACGGCTGTATAATTAATTAGTACAGCTCTTTATCCAAAAAGGTTACTAGACTAGACTATCAACAAGGCCTGCATAGGATTCTGTAGAAACTCTAGAGCGTGCGGCTTGTCATTAGTGTGTCTTTGAAATCATTTCTACCTGTCAGAATACGATTGCTCTGTCTAGAAATAAATCATGACGTGCCTTTTACATATAGATATTTTGTATCATTTGCACAGCTGTGGCTAAAAGTATTGCATCCCTGTAGAATTAACTAATTTAGATTCCTAAAGTCGAATGAAACCTGCTGAATAACGTTATGTTAACATATTGGATTACACACCGCTTTGCAGTTTTTCCAGTCTGCTTAAGGACACAAATTGAAAAATGTGACATTTCGAAATCTGACACGTGCGATGTCATTTATGTAGTTTTTTTTTGTTTTTTTTTGATTACTCGATGTTAAATCTCCATGCCGTTCATATAGTTGATTTTTATTTTGAATTGTGTCTCAATCCTAAAATTCTAAGGTGATGCAAAACTTTGGCCACAGCTGTACAGGGGTGTCTGTCTTTAAGCGGTGCAAAGCTAGGGCAGTTGGTATGAATACATGATGTTAGCAAAACAGTCATAGTATCTTACCACGCATTCTACAAGCAGAGTGCATCGGTCCACACACGTTTGTGTGTTGCTACAACTCATAACAGTGACATGCTTCATCACCTACACTCCTCCGATCTGTCATAACCCATTCAGTAATATACCCTTTTTTTATAAATATTGCCTGAACACAATGAGGGTGCCTGGAGAGCCCTCGGCTGAATTCAAATTTCCACGCAGATGAAGTAGAAGCCGCTGTTGCTCGCTGTGGGTAGTTTCTGTAGGGGCTTGCTTGTGGCTGTGCTTGCGCGCAGATTCACTGTGAACTCCAGGCAGCAGCACACAAAAGCAGGGCAGGACATTTGCATAAAGGACAGGGCACCGTGCCCGGCTGGGGGGGACTGCTTGGCACCTCGCCTCGTAGACTGGCAGAAAAAGAAACGCCGTCAATAGAGCTTCCCTTGTTTTAGCAGAATCAGACCCTGACTGTCTGCAATTATGCAGGGGATGGGGGTGGGGGTGGGGGTGGGGGTCTGTGGTTAATTATCTGATTTAAAAAACACAACCACTTAAGATGGTGTTTCTCTGCCTTTTCAATTCCCACCGCTTTATTGAATTATATTAATTATATCGCTTGTGAGAAAGATCCTGTTTTTTTTTTATATCTTATCTTTCTGTGTCTGTGTAAACTATTCTGGCAGTGTTTGGAAACAGGAAAGAGCGGGTTTTCAAAGGGATTTCTCTGTTGCTGAAATAACTTTCCACCCTAATTCTTTTGCTTAGAGGTTGGAGCGGTCCTATTGAAAAACTGCATCTCCCTGTTTCAAGTTAGTTTCAGTCAGGATAGACAAGACAGTAGACCGAACTGCCCATGCCAGCAGTATATATGAGTCAGTATTAGGGGCGTTTAACAATTAATTGCATTGGTCTTATATTGAAATAATTAAAATAGAAGTTGTTTTCTCTTTACTGGAGAAATGAAATTTGCAGTAATGAACTTGTCTTTCTGCCACAGTCTTATTTTTCCATGAGTCCTATGTTGGCCCACTTAGGCAGTTTTGCCCATTTTATTTAGTCATTTTTCCTACATTTTTTTTAATGTCAGGGCCATCTTTAAATAATATCATTCTTTAATATTTCTCACATCTCAAAATGCTAAACGACATGCCGACTGCTGACATTGTTTAACCCATTACGAGCCAAATTAAATTAAACACCTAGAAAATGGAGCTTGATCATCACTGTGGGGGAAAAATAAAAACACCAAGAAATCGTTTTTAGGTTTATTTTATATAGAGGTGTCAAAAAAGCATGTGAAGGGCTGTATGTGCAGAATTAAGACTCACATTTAGACTTTTGCGGTTAACAAAATAAGAGGAGTAAGTTATACTATATAACAGTAAAATTTAAATAACAGGGCGATGATAAAAATGCTCAAAAAAAAACATTACAAAATAGCCCGTCCTGAAATGAGGACAATGACACTGAATGGGTTAAAGATTGCGCTCGTATGAAAAGATAAACCCGAAAATGAGCAAAAACGGCAGAAGAGGGTCAGCATAAGATTCAATGCACGTGTAAAATTAAGAATACAGCAATAGACAAGCCCTGTAAATACACCCTCGATTTGACCCAGCGGTAATTCATTCAGAGGTTAAACAGCTTCCATAGGAAATGTCAGACTTCCCCTGTGGGCAGAATTCTCATCTCTTAAACCCTCGGGATGCGTTTTCAAAGCGATTCCCCCAGTCTTGAATTCACTTTTGCTTTTAAAGAGGTAAAACACCTGTTCATGTTACTCAACTAAAACCAAACAGCGGACTGATACGTTTCAAGACCTCTCGTGTGTTTTGTATCTCATTTTAGAACGTGATTTTTCACGAAATAGAAGTTAACGACGGCTTTTGAAGATAAGGCCCCTTGCGTCCTGGATTGTATGGCATGTGTGTTGTGTCATGCTCGTTAGCTATGTGATCAATCGATTACCAGATCGATCCCGCGCTCCGATGAACCGATTAACCCCCACGCTCTTGTTAATAGAGTAGACTTCGTTTTGTGTCTGTAGTGTGTCGTTGTGGGTCTGGCACCCACAAAGACAATGGCACACTATTGCGGGACAATGTGGCTGTGTGTGTGACAGTGTGTCTGGCATGCAGAACAGCCTTCAACAAAGCCTTGACTATTCAACACACACTGAGCAGCACAATCTGACAAACCTGGGAACCAACCAACCAGACTACATCAAGTGGAGGGCTTCCTGTCCTACTGTATAAACGTTCTGAATTACCTTATAGCACTAAAAGAGCTAGCATCACTTTTTTGTTTCCGTATTCAGTTGCTGAGTGGATATATACAGCTGTGGCCAAAAGATTTGCATCACCCTATAGAATGAACTCATTTTGCTTCATAAGGTCGAATGAAACGTTGACATATTGAATTACATACCACTTTGTAGCTTTTCCACATATAGAACGAAAAACTTGCCAGAACTTGCCACATCATTTCGAAATCTAGCATGAAACACTGTACTATGAGAATGGCTTCCGGGAGATGTTAGCGATATCATTTTGGAGTTTCTTAGATTACATGATGTTAAATAAAAAATTATATTCCTAAGTCTAGGTGATGCAACACTTTTGGCCAGAGCTGTGTGTGTGTGTGTGTGTGTGTGTTTTTTATTTTTTATTGTCAATCTTTCCCTTTAAATCCAACACTAGTACAATTCCTATAGCTTGATCTAAGGAAGTCCATTCTTCCAAATCAGCTGGTTTAATTTCGGATAAACAGCCTGTTTTTCACGCATTGCGCTTGTTACACAAACAGAATACTCTCGTGAATGTTCACAGGGGGCTCTGGTTATTTCATTCATGAGGATAAAGACCCGGGTTCGAGTCGAGCTCAGGCCAGGTGGATCTGTTTGTAAATTTTAGAGAGAGGCACAGGGCTGGACAGGCAGGGGGTGTTCAGGGCAGGATTGAGGGGTGTGCTCTGTGCCCCTGTCCGTCTCCTTTCATGAGCACTAAATCCACGGAAACTCTCGTTATATGTTTGCATATCTCCAGCCATAACCCCACAGCGTTCGCCCTGTTCACTGGATTCAAGCACAGGCTTAATGACAGCTCTTAAAAAGGGATGTTTTCATAACACTGTGTCAATGGGGCATGCAAACGAGTTAATTACAAAATATTAATAATAGCCTCTTTGTAAGTGACAAAACACAGTGCTCCCAAAGCAATTACAGGCAACCACGACAACAGTCTTGAGATACAGGGATATCGTTGTGCTTTCCATGTTTATTTATTTTTCAGGAAAGTAGGAATCTTTTAAAATCAAGGTTTCCTTTGGCTGTTGCGGTTAAAAAAACGAGCAAGTTGTCCTAAAGATCTTGTTAAATTAAAATGACACAGATAGACGCCAGTTAAAATGGTCCAATTGTTTTTCTTACACAAAGTAGCCTGCCCTTTAAATGAGAACAATCAATGGCTCTTCATGGGTTAATACTGAAACGTCCCCTTTCAATTGGTAATTCATAGAAAGTAGTTTTTTTTAACCCGCTGACTGCCTGTTTAAATGAGAGTAAGGAAAGTGAAGCCGTTGCTTCCCGGATCATTCTCATTTCCTGAGCTGCGGGTCACAGTGGAAGCGCGTGCTGTGGGTTGGCCTAGCGGCACATGAAATGGCATTAATGTCACATTATTATTATTATTATTATTATTATTATTATTATTATTATTATTATTATTAATGTGTCACAGAGGGGACAGATTTCAGCACCACAGTTATGTCGCTGATGCCAACTGGAGGAATGAAATTGGATTTAAAAAGATGTTACACAACTTTGTAATCAAAGACGTTAAAGCCTCAGGAGAAGTGCAATAAGTCTGACAAGAAGACGTTTGTTTGTTTTTTTAACTGGTTTTGAACAACAGGGAAACGTTTTTAGAAATGAAACAACATGCTCTCTGTACAGTAGATACGTGTTTCTTTAGTTTTTTTTCTGTTTCTAGCAAAATAAAACTGATTAAAAACAAAAAAACAAAAAACAAAACACGAAGTTTGACAGCCTTTCCGATTGAATTACCAGGCCACAAACATTGTTCTGAACAGAACCGCCAAGTGCCGTGCGTGCGTGCGTGTGCGTGCGTGCGTGTGTCAGTGTGTGTGTGTGTGCGTGCGTGTGTCAGAGTGTGTGTGTGTGTGCGTGCGTGTGTTTATTAAGACTCCGTCACTTTGTAAATACATTCTG
>NC_081222.1:11716069-11752453 GCF_902713425.1 Acipenser ruthenus
GAAGATTATGCAGTAGATTTTATTCAATAGATTATACAGTAGATTTTATTCAATTGATTATGCAGTAGGTTACTCAGTAGATTATGCAGTAGGTTATGCAGTAGGTTATGCAGTAGACTATGCAGTAGACACACATTAGTTTAATTGTAGCGTGGCTTTTTCTCAGCTCTGGTTCAGTACTCTCAAATGGCAGAAGGATTTTAGTTCTTTAGTTCAGATCACTTTGAGTTTTATTATATGTTTTAATTCCATTCTTCAGTATTGATGAAATAAACTTTTATTATTTAATTCTGATACTTGTCTTAAATCTTAAATTGTATTGAAAATATTACCTAATATATATATATATATATATATATATATATATATATATATATATATATATATATATATATATATGCATTATAAAATAGATACACAGATAGGAAACTTAACATGGTACAAAGGGATATATATATATATATATATGAATGAACAAATGGGGCTGCACCGTTTGTATTGTAAGCAGTGAGTTTTCTGAAGTGCCAGCTCCTCAGAGCGCTAGTCGTTGCTGTGTGAGTGTGTGTGTGTGTGTGTGCTGGAGAGAAGCTCGATGTAAAGCACATATCCAAGACAGACGGGCGGTTTGTTTGTTTTTCTTTTTTTTTTTCTTTTTTCCTTTGGCAGTTGTTCTATAAGCAAATGCAATTCACGTCTCGTTGTTCTGGTCAGTTAGCCGAGTCGAGTTTTTGTAAAACTGAAAGCAAAAAGGCTTGGTAATACAGCAAGGCTATCGGACACGGGACACCCTTTTAAATAGATTAACAAGGCCGGTCGCTTTCAAGAGATATTTATTCTTTCACCTACACCCCCAGCAGACCTTTCCCGTCTCCACAAACCATTCTCCTGAAAGATTGCGTGCGATACATATTTGCCGTTGTCTGCAGTGCTTGGATTGCATATTGTTTTAAAATTGTGACACAGAATGGGTGTATGACTGACACTCTCAAAGCAGAGTTACCTGCTTAACATGTATTTTCTTAAATAAATCAATTAAAAAAATAGTATTAACCCTACAGAAAAAAACATCACAAACACAGCGCTGATTCAAATATGGGTGGAAATAAACCAACAGTTTGAAAAGACAAATGCAGCTGCGTCCCAAAAATAATAACAGCACATTGTTTTGCAGAAATATCACAGCTAACCGATTTATTAAAAAAAAACCCTGCAAAAAATGAAGTGCACATTTTTCAGCACGAACTTCATGAGGCTCTGCTGTAAAGATTGAAGAACCCACACCCCCACAAACATCGCTGTTCATTCTATTTATAACAAGTGTGTGTTCGTAACATGTTACATGATTTCTGTCTACAAGCACATCAAATAAGAATATCGGTCCTCATGCTGGGAGAATTATTCATTCGAACAAACATTGCATCAAGTGTACAGCGAAAGTTTTGCATCCCCCTATAGAATGAACTCATTTCGCTTCAAAAAGTCGAATGAAACCTGCTGAATAATATTAACATTTTGAATTACACACCGCTTTGTAGTTTTCCACATACTTGACAAAAAACTGACAAAAATGAAAAAAAGGTGACTAAATCTAACATGAAATACTGTACTGCTATTATGGCTTCTGTTAGACTTTTGCAATATCATTTTGTAGTTTCTTTGATTACATGATGTTAAATAAAAGATCAAAATTATGTTCATATATATATATATATATATATATATATAGATAGATAGATAGATTTTTTTTTAATTGTTTCAATCTTAAAATTCTAGGGTGATGCAAAACTTTTGGCCACAGCTGTAGACAATAATTATTCTGTTTTATGTTTGCCTGAACAAACCATATCAAATTGAGAATCCTGCCAAAAGAGTTTTTATATGTAATGTATTAAGTGACAACTTATTTAAATAGCTGTTTGTAACTCTTTCTGCTGGATGGGGGAAGCTGTGCTCGTATTTGCGTTGTAAAATAATTGGAAGGGGGTGACACGCGGTAAATCCTCAGATTTAAACGAAGAAAAAAACCAACCATTTGTGAAAGCGTATTAACATCGGCTCTGTTTATTCCTGCTTTATCCTGTTACTTCTGTTTAAAAAATAAATGACCGCCTGTGACACAAAACCTTTAGTTACCTTTTGTGTGCGGTGCGACACATTATCCTCTTACTGTTCACGTGTGTGTTTAAACTTTCAGCTCTGCCTATCTGAATATTGAATTGACTCGAATTCATCCCAAGAAACATTTGAACTCCTCTGCTATAAAGGCCCGGGAATAATATCGCATTGAAATATTTTATAGTGTGTGTATTCTATTAAATATCGCATTTGATATTTTGTTCACATAGTATAACTGGGAATTTAAAAAAATGAAGTGATCCTCACCATATTTTGTTTTAATGTTGTACTCATTTTGTGCTTCATGTTTCCTCAATCCACACCTAAGGAAAGGTTGGGATTGATTGACAATACAATGGAGATACACAGTACAGTTAGATTGTAACCTTGACTCGTTTGTATCAGTAGTTAATAGTTTTGCTTTATTGTTCAGCCAAGACTTCTTACCTATTTATCCTTCTTCAGCGTTGGTTAACAAAACAAACCTTTGTTCAGGTTATAATAACTGACATCGCATTATATAAACAGGGGCGGCATTAGCTGCAGCAAACTTCATGCTGGTGTGTGTGATATCTGTGTGTGAATCGCTTCCTTCGAAGTGCTAGTCAGACTCTTTATTTAATATTAAGCACCCTTTTTTTATTTTTTACAGAATTTGCAATGCGCCAACATGCCCTGCTTAAAAAAGATCCGGATTCATTTCGTTCTCAGTAGATTAAACTCTCGCTTATTAAGTGGGATTCAAGCAAACGTCTTCAAGTGCCTTCCACTAAAACCACGCGCTGTCCTGTTTTGTGACACAATTTGGTCACAAGTGATGTTTTTTCTTTGTCCCCTTTCTCTCTCTCTCTCTCTCGATTTTATTCTGTGTGTTAAAACTGCGTAAGAATGTGTAATCTGTGCCAGCGTCTCAGTAACACAGTTCCCATCTGCGCTGTCGCTTGTGAATTTAGAATCGTCTCCTTTTTCATGAAAAAGCTTATAATGTGAAAACAGTGTTTCCCAACTGCCTTTCCAGGGCTAAATTAGCACAGCCTCCTTCTAAATGCTTCTAAAACCCAACCCAGAAGAAGGGTCTGCACCTCGCACATCTTGCTTTGTTTGTAAGCGTATTGATGGGATTGCAGTGTAGGCACATGCCCAGGTATATTGTTCAATAAACAAACAGACTTCGCTCAGGGTTCCACAGTGTCATGTTTTTTTTTTTTTCATAGACACAGTAAATAAGAGGAGTGAGAAAACTTGTTTCACTGAATGGCGGCACAGAAGGACATTTGGCTACGTTTTTGAAAAATAAAAAAATGCAAAATCTTTCTTGCAGGTGGAGATATCGTGTTTTTTTTTTTTTTTCAATCAAACTTTAGTTTTTTCTTTTTCTTTCAAACAGGTCGACATTTTGGCACAATAATCATTGGAGTCGAGTATTTTTATACGATATATAATATATTTCTATACTGTGCTTTTAAACACTCTTTCATATTAAAAGCTACCCCCCTCAGATATATTTGTCCCTCTTTGTTCTGGATTTGAATTGGGGAGCAGCTGCTGGGTTTAGATCTAGTGGGACTGGGGTGGTTGGTTTTTTAATCTTTTTTTTCATGGCACAATCTGTGCCAACATACCATAATGTGAATGCAAGAGGGTGTGTGTGTGTGAGCGAGAGAGAGAGAGAGAGAGAGAGTGAGGAAAGGGTGGCATATGAAAAATTCATGTCCTCTGGACTTTGCTTATTCATTAGATACGAACTTGTCTATTTGGCAAATTGCACGCGGTTTAGCTAAACAGCAGTGTATCTCTCTCTCTCTCTCTCCCTCTCTCTCTCTCTCTCTCCCCCTCTCTCTCTCTCTCTCTCTCTCTCTCTCACCCCTCCCTATTTGAAACAAGCCTATTGGTTGCCGAGTAGGCGTCTCATTGCCAGATAGGTGGGCCCTGCACATACTGGCAAAGGCACAGGCGCTGGTTAGAGAACGTGGAAGGAAAGAGAGAGAGAGAGAGAGAGAGAGAGAGAGAGAGGGAGGGAGAGATCTACAGTGCTGGAGAGAAAAGGGGAAAAAAAGAGGCAGCAGTAGCTTGGTTTGGCAGCCGCGGTCTTACATGCTTTTCCAACATTGATTCGGCCCCAACATTGATTTCCTCACAATCCGAGATCGTACCCCCCTTATTCCTTATTTATTACCGACAGGCCGCAAGATCCAAGCAAGTATCACTTGCTGATTTGCCAAGGACTTTTTTTTTTTTATTTTGGACGCTGCAAATTTTTTTTTTTTTCATTTTTTGCATAGCGCTTTTAAAAAAAAAAAAAAAAAAAAAAAATTGTTTCCTTGTTCTACAACTAGTGACGGGTGCTGTGAAAAGTCCCACCTCCTATGTCTGTTTTTTTCAGGATCTTTTTCCTGTTTTTTTATTAATTTTTTTTTTGTTACATTTTTCATTGCCCGCGTTTGCCGATTTTAAAAACCAGCCGCGTTTTTCGCAGGGGGGGCGTAAAAAAGAGAGCGGTAGGATTTTTTTATTTGCTACAGACGCGCCGAATTTAGGATGAAAGTACAAAATGGTAACTATTGACTTTTTTGTTGTGTTGTTTTAAAAAAAAAAAGTGCTGTTGTCTGGCTTCGTTGAAAACCGAAATATCGAGAACCAAAAAAAAAAATTAAATACAGAATGGAAAGAAAATTAACCCTAATTTTGCTATAAACGGCACCAAAACCTATTTTGGATTTGATCTGGTAAATATTTTGGTGGCACTGTGCTGAGGTTTTGCAGGCTGTTATACAAAATACTAACCATATGGCTCTCTCCGAGTGCTCTTCTGCTTGAGGTAAGGATTCGGTGCTGTACAGGCAGAGACAGGTTTCGGGAGCGTTTACGCAAGTCAGGGTTTGGCACCAGGAAAAGAAAAAGGTTCACGCAATTGATTATATTTTATATATATTTTTTAAATCATTTTTTTTCTGCAGAACATTCAGCAAACCTAGGTTTTGGTATGACAAAAATAGTAGCTGTGTTTGCAGTTTGTATGGTCAAGAAAAAGTGAATAATTTAGACACTATGTATGTGTGTATGCATGCATGTATGTATGTGTATGTATGCGTTTATACATCTCCTGTCTTTCTCCTATATTATTATTTCACAATTTAAACAAATATTTCAGCATATTTTCATTTCTTTTTAAAGCTTGTTTATTTTAATAAAATCTCTATTATTATTATTATTATTATTATTATTATTATTATTATTATTATTTATTCACGTATTCACATCCATTGAGCCTCGATGGGATCCGAAAAATAAATTTAACATTCCTAAAACCCTTCTTGTTCTCCTCCTTCCCCCTCTCCTCCTCTCCCCCGTGCAGGATGAATTCCACCCTTTCATCGAGGCTCTGCTCCCTCATGTGCGAGCCTTCTCCTACACCTGGTTCAACCTTCAGGCTCGCAAGCGCAAGTACTTCAAGAAGCATGAGAAGCGCATGTCCAAGGACGAGGAGCGAGCGGTCAAGGATGAGCTCCTGGGAGAGAAGCCAGAGATCAAACAGAAGTGGGCCTCCAGGCTCCTGGCCAAACTGCGCAAGGACATCCGGCCGGAGTTCCGCGAGGACTTCGTGCTGACCATCACGGGCAAGAAGCCCCCGTGCTGCATCCTCTCCAACCCCGACCAGAAGGGCAAGATCCGACGCATCGACTGCCTGCGCCAGGCCGACAAGGTGTGGAGGCTGGACCTGGTCATGGTCATCCTGTTCAAGGGCAGCCCCCTGGAGAGCACGGACGGGGAACGGCTGGTCAAGTCCCCGCAGTGCTCCAACCACGGGCTGTGCGTCCAGCCACACCACATCGGAGTGTCGGTCAAGGAGCTGGACCTGTACTTGGCCTACTTCATCCACTCTCCAGGTGAGAGGACACAAACACACACACACACGCACACACACGCGCACGCACACTCCATTCGTACACGCAGCACGGGTTGTGATTCAACAAAAATTATACACTTAAAAAAACAAAAAAAATGACATTTATATTTGTATATTTGAGGTGGGTATATCGGTCTAAATCAAACATATTCGGCAAATCTTTTGATGGTAAAACGTGGATGTTTTGTGCATCACTGTATGTGGTTAAGTAGGTTACCAGCTTATAATTAGGATTCCAGTCAATTTGACAAGCTTATACTTAGCTGTTGTTATAGTGTCATGTTGAGGTATAGATTGAATTGGTCTAAATCCAAGCTTTCTCTCTCTCTCTCTCTATATATATAGAGAGAGAGATTTTTAAACCAAATTATATATATATATATATATATATATATATAATTTATTTATTTTTGGTTAAAAAATCTAAAACCAAACACCTATAAATTATTTTTTTTGCTTTCTTACTCATTGTGACGAGGGGAGAGGTAGGTAGTACTCAGAGTTTTAGAAATGAGAGATCAAGACATCTATCCGAACCAGAACATTTATTATCACTTTTAACATTTTAAACACAGTCTTTTTGTGTCAGATTTCACTACATAAAATGTTTACATATATAGAATTATAATAAATACAGCTGTGGCCAAAAGTGTTGCATCACCCTATAGAATGAACACATTTTGCTTCATAGAGTCGAATGAAACCTGCTGAATAACATATTGAATTACACACCATTGTAGTTTTCCATATACTTAACGGAAAAACTGACAAATTAAAAAATGTGAAATTTCTAAATCTAACAGAAAATACTGTACTACTATTATGGCTTCCGGTAGTCTTCTGCAATATCATTTTGTAGTTTCTTTGAATACAAGATGTTAAATAAAATATCTAAATCATGTTTATATTGGAATCAATAAGCTACTAACAACCAAAAGAGCAAGATGGGCTGAATGGCCTCCTCTCATTTGTAAACTTTCTTCTGTTCTTATATATATATATATGTAATTTTTAAATGATATCTCAATCCTAAAATTCTAGGTGAAGTAACCCTTTGTCCACACAGGTAGCTGTATCTAGCTACTAGTAGGTTGAGTTTGCATTTCTTTTTTTTTCCAGTAGGAATATTCAGTGACTTCATTAACGTCAGTAAAAATCATTCCTCAGGTAATCCGAAGAGCAGTATTGTGTTCTGCCATTGTGAGCATGGCAGATAATTGCAGTCACTCACACAGACACGCATAGAGTCACACACACAGTATAGGATTCTGGAGCAGGCAGGGTTATCGGCGCTGATAACAGCTTAGAAATTTAACATGTCACTTTTCTGATTCCTGTAGCACGTAAGCTGTTTCTCTGTGGATGAAATCTCTCGTTTAGTGCAGCGCTGTGAGGGGGTTTGGGGAAGAAGGAGGTGTATATTTTATTATTGATAATAAAAGATGTATTTTATCATTTTATTAGTTTCTGTACAAAAGGGATAGCGTTTTAAAAATCTCAACTCAAACGCGTGTTTTCTGGTTTCGTGTTGCATGTGTGTGCTCCTTGTAAAGGTGGGGTAACCCTTCTGGCTAGGGAAGGGACGAGGTAAACAGAAAGAGAATCGAAGAGTGATACACACACCAACTCCATTCCGCAAAATATGACATGTTCGTCTTTCATTATTAGCGTTTTGTTTTACGGTTTTTAAAATCCGTCGCGCTTCATGTTTTGGTCCCAGGCAGCAGATTCGGTGTCGTGTTATGAGTATTATTTTCTGTTGTATCTGTGTTGGCTCATCTAATAGCAGGCTGGCATGGTTTAGTGATATCTGCTGATCGGGAGATCTGGTGGAAGCTTGTAAGAGACAACACAAGAGGCTTAATATCAATGAAATTACAAACTTTCACAGTGAATGCAGGTAGACCCTTATTGGAATAGGATCATCAAAACTGAGGCAGCACTGAACGCAGGAGCTGAGGAGTAGACCGTTCTCTTTATCAGCCAGTGTAGTGTTGCATTTCCTTCATGACGAATTCAGTGCACACTAATATTTTCTGAAAATGATGTTATTTAGACAGCCTTTTTTTTCATGAAGACATTTCTTTGGAAGACTCAGAAGTAAATGGTTTCTGAATTAAAACGAAAACTGAAATGCACGACGCTGGTTGTCAGAAAGGCTGCAGAAATCTTGCCTCGAACTCCCCTATAAGTAGAACCGAGTGTGTTCATTCATTATGTGAACTTTTCATCAAAGCGGGCTGCTTTTGACTTGATCCCCGTACACACAAATCAAACAATCCTGATTTTTGGGTAATTTGTAATAATCAATAGCTGGTTTGGTAATTTTATTAATGTATTGATTTATTGATTTATTTTGAGTACACAGATTCAGATTTGTTTATTATTTTTATTATTATTATTATTATTATTATTATTATTATTATTATTATTATTATTATAAATGTTTTACTGTGGCGATCAGCCCTTTTTTCATTAACCCTTGCACCCACTCGAATGCCAGTCTCTTAGGAGCTGCTGTGGTCTGATATCACCCTTGCTGGGATGTGTGCACAGTGCTGGTAGTTGTGTAGTTTATCTATTAAGATCTGCACAGTTCAGGTCTAAAAATCTACTTCTAGAAAAGACTCCTGCTGCTCTCTGCACAGAACCACCAGAACACAGGGTTCCAATTCCAGAATCCCAACGGTTCTGTTTGGAACCCACACAAAATAAAGGTTCTGCACAGAACCACAAGAACCAAGAACAGAGGGTTCCAATTCCAGAATCCCAACGGTTCTGTTTGGAACCCACACAAAGTAAAGGTTCTGCACAGAACCAGAAGAACAGAGGGTTCCAATTCCAGAATCCCAACAGTTCTGTTTGGAACCCACACAAAGTAAAGGTTCTGCACAGAACACAGGCAGGGTCTCGGGTAATAATGTACATTGAAATGGCTGGGGCTGTGCCACCTTATACAGCCTTATAAAAACATCCAGCTTCTGTAATGAAAGCAGAGGTCTGTGTGTTGGGACGGCTCTGTAAAAGCACTTAACCCACTCCTGTGCAATCTTTATAATTTCTGATAATATACTGTCCTAGACCAGCGTCTCCGCGGTGCCAGCGTGCGCTTCTGCCGGGGAGCAGTGTGTGAAATGCCGTTCATTGTCACCATTGTTACAGTGAACTCTAATTAAGCACCGGAAACCCGTCCAGATCACTGCGAGTCATGTTTCATTCACGGAATCATTTCGATTGACAGTTTCCTTTCACCCTGCAAGCAATTTGACGAGGCGATCTGCTTTAAAGAACCCATTGACACGAGCGCTCATTAAATCTGCATAAACCTCACCGTACCTTAAAACCTCTTGACGAGATAGAAAAACAACTCGAGAGGTTATCTGAATGGGAATCAGCACGATTTCAGTTTTTTTTTAAACTTTTTTTTAACTGAGATAAACACATTTAAAAAAACCCAAAATGCTATCCTATAAACACCAAACATAACACCGGAAACGACTAGTTATTTTTTGTGCACTTCGCGCATTGGTGGGGCAGTTTACAGAAGCCCTAATCAAGCAGTTTTTTCTTTTTGTTTTGTTATTTAAAACCTAAAATCAAACTGGTGAAACCGACACAAAGACAGCACTGCCTGTGTGTGCACGCCGCGCGTAAAATCTACGCGCTCGAACGCCTTACGTACTCCGAACCATTAGCGAGCAGTTTGTACAGGAACTTAGCAACAGAAACAAACCACCATTTAATTCAGCAACTTTTAAGTTTCACAGGTGATGTTTGCTGTGGTTTATGTCCTTTCAAACCGAACTACACAGACCGACCGGCACAGCTGTCTACTTAAAGACACAGCGTACACAAGCTCTTCTGACAAACGTTTTGACGAAAAACATTTTTGTCCTTCAGGAAAATAAATTAAAAAAATTGGATAATGCGTCCCATTGTCTTTGCATGTATTTACATACTTCAACGCGTTACCAAGTCTGGGTGAGAGTGGCGTGCCGGGACTCTAATGTCACAGTGACTGACTACCGTCCCAGGACAGCACCTGCAGAACACTGTTGAGCCCGGGCTCTGTTTGGAGATACATGGGCGAATCGCAAATTACACGGGCTATCTTCCGCTCGAATATTTTGTAAATGACTCTGCGCACAAGCGTGGGGTGTAAGCCCCTACCGTTTATACTTTACACTGTAATCATGTGTGTCTGCAGCTCCGGCCAAATATTTTGCACCCCCCTATAGAATTAACTTAATTCTGCTTCATAGAGTCGAATGAAACCTGCTGAATAATGTTACCTTAACGTATTGAATTACACACCGCTTTGTATTTTTCCAGATGCTTAATGAAAAATGTGACATTTCGATAACATGAAATACTGCTGTAATACTATGTTGGCTTCCGGTAGACTTTTGCAATATCATTTTGTAGTTTCTTTGATTACATGATGTGAAATAAAATATATAAAAAAAAAAATTATATGCATCAATACGTCATCTTCACCTCCTCGCCATACAAAAAGAGCCATTGTTAAAAGGACTGGGTATAGGATAAAAAGAGTCTGTTCTGATGAAAATGACTTACAAACAGAAAGGAATTGAAAATAAATCTTAAAAGAGGATATAAAGAACAGCTTATTGAGAAAGAATTTAGAAAAGTTGACAAACTCAATAGAAATGAAATCCCTGAATATCATAAAAGGAAAAAGGATTTTGAAAGAGTACTATTAATAATTACATATCCTAAGTTGTTGCCTAGCATTTCAAAAGCATTTACGCGTACTTCATAATTCAGAGAAAATGAAATATTTCTGAAAAGCGGCGATTGTGGCTTTTAGAAGGGATTCAAATTTGACATTTTGGTAATTAGTAGATATAAACAGATCATGGACACATTCCAGGACATTCAAACCTGTAAGAGCACATGTAAGGTACGCAGAGACTCGATCTTAAAAAATCCCTCGTGCAAAACTAGCAACCTTGTTTATGGTATATTTTGCCAAAAGTGTAGTAAAATTCAATATGCAGGAGAGACAGGTAAAACATTACAGAAACGCATACAGAATCTCCGATCAAACACAAGAAATACACAAGTCAGTGAACCAGTGGCTCAGCGATTTACAAAGAACAAACAGAACAGGGACGACCTCAAATTCAGAGTTTTAGAAAAATTAGACAATGTATATTATAGAAGACTAAAAGAAAATAAATGGATAAATAAACTCAGTATCGCGATGCCTGAAGGTTTAAACAGAAAGGAATAGCCGATCATTACATCATCAACTACAGTGTGTGGTGAATGACATCATCATCACATTAATAGATTTCAGTAGAAATAAGGGAGTGTGGCATCATGACATCACAAGCCTATCAATACATCCACTGTTTGTTTTCAAACACACTTTCCCTTAACAAAGGTGTGTAAAAACTATTATTATTATTATTATTATTATTATTATTATTATTATTATTATTATTGTTATTATTATTATTATTCAATCCTTAGGTGATGTAAAATATTTGACCCTATCTGTATATATCTTCCTGTCTGTCTGTCTGTCACATTAAATGTGTATATTAACTAGAAAATCCAGTTAATGTACAGAATTTATATACAGATAGGCAGGTATTATTATTATTATTATTATTATTATTATTATTATTATTATTGAAAACATGCAAGCACAATACTAATTTGACACAATGCTAAAAAAAATGCAGCATATATATATCTATATGAAATATACAAATCAGAAAACAATAATATAGATAGATAGATATAGATCTAGTAGATTTTACAGCAAAAAATGCCGTGGCGTTCGGAGGTCCTTGCCTTGAACTTCAGTGTGACACGCAAATAAAATGAAAAAAATAAATCAATTCATTTCATGGCCAGGAGGCACTTGTGTCTGTGTAAGTATGGGCTGTATGAGTCTGTATTGATTTACTGGAGCAGCTGCTTTTGCTGTGGTGCAGAGCATGCTGTGAAATATAACGCGTCACAAAGGGAAGCGACATAACAGAGGTCATTTCAAGGGTCAAATGACAGATCAGAAGAGCGGAATCAGCCGCTGTTGCTTTCGTTCACAATCTTTATTTAAACGTTGTTCCCGGGTGTGTGATTAAAAGCAGGCTCGTCTCTAAGACGCTGCTCGCTGTTCATCACTATTTAATGCAATAAAGAAAGTAGATTACGCTGCAGTTCCATTCGGATTCATTATCGACACGTTGGTAATTTAATAAAAAAGAAATCGCGGTCCTTATGCACTTGATACACTCATGAATGTATGAAATGCTTTTAAGGTTAATGAAACTGGCCCCTTGGTTTCTTTTCAAGTACAATACATGTCTATATAGGGTGTATAGGGTGCTGTACGATATAAGGCGACATCCACTCTATATGAAGGCGTCCTGTACACTCGGACCTTGAATTTTCACCCACTGAATCTTCTCGTTTCTCAGCAGTTCTGAGCAGGGGTTTTGTGTTGTTTTATGATGTTCAGTCTGTTGCATGTGCTTATCAATCAGGTTTTCAGTTGAGAGGGACGCTAGTCTTGCTGATAAGTATACAAGCGTCTTTTCTACGTCTTTCGCACTGCGACCCTAAAGCAGACCGTTGTAAAAAGAATCAGTCTTTTGCCACTTGCACAGAAGGTGCCGACAGAAATGTGTTTTCAAAAGGGTTAGCTGAAAAAAAAGGGCTTTTTATTCTCTGATTCCTTTTAGGCTTTTCAAGAAAGAGCAAGCGTGAAATTGTTCTGTCTTCGTAACCACACACACACAGACACGCACACACACTGACACAGAGACACACACACGCACAGAGAGACACACACACAGACATGCACACAGAGACACACACACACACACAGAGACACACACTGACACGCACACGCACACGCACACACAGAGACACATGCACACACACAGTGACGCACACACACAGAGACATACACACACACTGACACAGACACACGCACACACAGAGACACACACACACACAGTGACGCACACACACAGAGACACACACACACACAGTGACGCACACGCACATGCAGATGAACGGTGGGTGGGTGATGTGGGTGCTTTAAGTGTGAATGAAGCCAAAACTACAGTGTGCTTCTCTTCAAAACACAAATACCCTTAAAATACATGGATTTACACCTACCATTTGCTAATGTTTACTGCGCACAATTCTGTGACTGTGAGGATGCTCCTAGGCTCCGTACATTAACAACACATTTTTAATAAACTCAATATCCCATCATATCATTCTGTGGTTTAAAATAGCTGCAAATTCCTTTTAATCCCAATGCATTAGCTTCCTATTCCTGTGGTGGTCCACTTCAATTTATTATGAATTTGTCACAATTTTTTTTTTTTTTTTACATTATCTTACAGCACTACAAAAATCATTACAGGATAAGAGCAAAGCGTTTGTTATTCAGCTGTTGCATCCTGTGCAGTCTTATAAAAAAAAATGACTTCTAAGTGTTTAATTGCCAGTATTAAATACAGTACCAGCTGCAATTGAGTTTACGGGCCTGATTTTGAAGTGTATTCAAAAAACACTTCTCTTAGAACAAGCGCAGCTCAAAGCGGTGCGCTCGTTATTTTTATTTTCACGCAGCTCTGTGGAGAATCTTCGTTGTTTAGTCGCTCGTATTTGTATTTTTTTTTAAAACGACGCTGGTAAAGAAAGCCACAGTGGCTGTGTTCTGACTGGCACAGATTTGCATCAGAAACGCCCGCCATCAGGACCTTGCCAACAGTGAGCCTTTATTTCACTGTTTATCAAGGGCGATAAAATGGTTATGGAGGCTCTACGCGCAAGGTGACTGAAACACGGCTGTATGTTAGTCTTCCGAACGTTCACTGGGAAAAAAACCCTGCTCACTGGCGTAGTTTAATGGAGCTCCTTCTTCATTAAGATCCAGTCATTTTATCACACTGCTTGTTCCCAGTTTCTGGTCGTCTCTCATTTCAGTTAGCAGCAGCCGATGACTGGAATGAGTTTCAGCAACAGTTCAAATCAGATCAGTTCACATCTAAGGCTGCTTTTAGCCGCAGGGTCGACTCGTCGCTGACTGACATCTGTGCCTGCTGAGTTGCTGCTGAGTTTTATGTTTTCTGATTGATTATATGTGTTTTTTTTACTCCTTTATTTCTTGTGTTTGATGTTGTTTGCTGGGGTGCTGTGAGCCTCTTGCCAGCTCATCATTGGAAATGAGACTGTGTTCTCTATCCACTCCTGGATAAGTAAAAGTTTGGATCGATTTGATTGGCCGGTATTAGGCAATTCTAGGGGTGTTCAATTCTGTTGAATTTCCTAATCATTTCAACTTTGAGATTGAACTTGTTTAAACTGTAATATAATTGGGCTCCCGAGTGGAGCATCCAGTAAAGGTGCTCCACGTGGAGTGCAGGATGTGCCCTATAGCCTGGACGTCGCCGGTTCGAGTCCAGGCTATTCCACAGCCGACCGTGGACGGGAGCTCCCAGGGGGCGGCACTCAATTGGCCGAGCGTCGTCCGGGGGGAGGGAGGGTTAGGTTGGCCAGGGTGTCCTTGGCTCACCTCGCACCAGCGACCCCTGTAGTCTGGCCGGGCGCCTGCGGGCTTGCCTGTAAGCTGCCCAGAGCTGCGTTGTCCTCCGATGCTGTAGCTCTGAGGCGGCTGCACGGTGAGTCTGCAGAGTGTAAAGAAGCGGGCGGCTGACGGCACACGCTTCAGAGGACAGCGTGTGTTCATCTTCGCCCCTCCCGAGTCAGCGCAGGGGTGGTAGCGGTGAGCTGAGCCTAAATAATAACGCGTCTGTGGAACTATGAATAAATACTGAATATTAAGTAAATAACCTCACACTGTATATAAACTGCTTTATTAACACTAGGGGAGCAACAACTATATATTCACATGCATTTTAATTAAAATCTTTTGCATAGATTTAAAGAAGAGAGGACTATGCCAGGGTATAGAGATAGCAAGGGGCTGAGTGGGGTACAATCCTCACCCATACATTTTCTACAGTCATTAAAGAAAAAAAACCGATACAATATTGGGGTACCGCTGAAAATCTGAATGTGTTCAGATGTCTTGGAGAATGTACAGCGTGCTTCCATACAGTACTGTGATCTTTTTTTTATTTATTTTCCTCCCCACCTTTTTAATTTTTCGGCTTGATTTTTGCAGTCGCTTACAGCACCAGGTTTCTGGTAGGCGGTGAGATTTGTTTTTTCTTCATCCTGTAACGAGTGAAGCCTCACAAGCTTGGTTAGCTGGGGCAGAGTGCTGTGTGGTGCGCAATCTCTCCCAGACATCGTGGAACATTTTTAAAAATGTTTTATAGGCTATAAAAATATTGCTTTTAAAGACGTCTTATAAATGTGCAAATACTAAATTTAACCCTTTGCGGTAACTTAGACCATTTTTTGTTTGCCCAGAACAGTTTTGTTTTAGTCGGAGATGGAAATAAGACTCCTGTTGCATAGCAGTTTCACCCATTCCAGGTTTTACTATGAGCTTGATTAGCCACACTGTACAGGTAACAAGCTCAGGTGTGTTTTAATAGTCAACCAGGAATGGATCAAACAGCTATGCAACAGCTATGCAAATACCACCATATGCTGTATTTGTGAACGTACAGTTTCATAACACTTTGCTGTTTGCGTGGTATATTTTAAAACTGCCTGAGGGGAAAAAAACCTGTTTATTAACGTCATTTTACTGTTCCACTAGCTGACTATTCAGCAGTGTGGAGTAGTGGTCAGGGCGCTGGACTCTTGACCGGAGGGTCGTGGGTTCAGTCCCAGGTGGTGGACACTGCTGCTGTACCCTTGAGCAAGGTACTTTACCTAGATTGCTCCAGTAAAAACCCAACTGTATAAATGGGTAATTGTATGTAAAAATAATGTGATATCGTGTAACAATTGTAAGTCGCCCTGGATAAAGGCGTCTGCTAAGAAATAAATAATAATAATAATAATAATATTCAGCGTTACCCGTTCTGTACAATTCTCACACTGCAGAAGGGACTAGCTGAAACGTTTGTGTACGTGACTTGACAGCACTGTGAAGCTGGGGGAACAGCAAAACTGCAGTCTACCAGAAACGGGGTTCTAACAGCATTGGAAAGACAGGGGGCGCTGGTTCGACTGCTCCATCCTCAGCAAATTGCTGGTGATGCTGTGCTCTGCTGAATCAAACCCACGGCGGTCAGTCAAGGGTTAGTGTTATTGGCGCGCAGGTGAAGAGAGCCTTTGCGCTTGAGCAAAAAAAAAACTTACTATCGACCGACCCCCGTTGACTTATTCACCAAGTAACCTCCAGTTAGAAAAATGAAGCCGTGTTGAAAGTCGTGCCAAAAGGTAACCTGAGCTCTCGTTGCTTTGTAATGTAATCCAGAAGCACAGGAAGCAGAGGGAGGGATGGGAAACGGGCTCAGATTTTCCCCCGGTTGATCATGTGCCTTTATTTAATTTTTATTTATAGCTTTTATTTAACCAGTGGTCCCATTGAGATCAATATGGTAATTCTGTGTTTTTTTTCAATACAAAATATGAATCTGCAAGGGCAAATAAAAATAGTAATATTTAATTTTCTTAATAATAATAATAATAATAATAATAATAATAATCATAACACATAGTAGCCTGTAATCCCCCATGTTAACTGCCTGATATTATTATTAATATCTTATAATGTTTTTGTTTCTGAATGTATAAGGTTAAAATTCATAATCGATAAGGCACACTTTCTCTATAACCAAACGCAAGTTCAATGATAAATATAAGCAGATGACTTTGTCCGTTATAAACAGTTTGACCTTCTGGTTTAGTTTCTCTGCAATTCTTCTTTTTTTGTTAAATTATTATTATTATTATTATTATTATTATTATTATTATTATTATTATTGTTATTATTCTGAGCTGTTCTGTTTTTTATTCGTATCTAATTGTTAAACAGAATTCAGTTCTGTATTTATTGATTTCTAAGAAGTGGTTTTTGATTGCAGTACAAGTAATATTACAAACACACATCCCACAAAAAGGGGGTCTTATAAAAACAGCTCCGGGGGGACTCTTAATAGGTGCGCACCAACATGGAGGAGGGCTGCTTATAGTGTCGCACCATCAGAGACTTTTAAAATGAAAGACAGGGTTTAGCTCCACGACTGTTAGGGGGGCAGTGAAAAGTACATTACAGCAAGGAGAAATAGTTATTAAACTGGCACATGCACCTTTGAATGTGACACGCTAAGCTGAGTGCAGGGCAGTGCTGTCCCTCAGAGAGAGGCTGGCACAGCGCAGGGCAGTGCTGTCCCACTGTGAGAGGCTGGCACAGTGCAAGGCAGTGCTGTCCCTCAGAGAGAGGCTGGCACAGCGCAGGGCAGTGCTGTCCCACTGTGAGAGGCTGGCACAGCGCAGGGCAGTGCTGTCCCACTGTGAGAGGCTGGCACAGTGCAGGGCAGTGCTGTCCCACTGTGAGAGGCTGGCACAGCGCAAGGCAGTGCTGTCCCTCAGAGAGAGGCTGGCACAGCACAGGGCAGTGCTGTCCCACTGTGAGAGGCTGGCACAGAGCAAGGCAGTGCTGTCCCTCGGAGAGAGGCTGGCACAGTGCAGGGCAGTGCTGTCCCGCAGAGAGAGGCTGGCACAGTGCAGGGCAGTGCTGTCCCACTGTGAGAGGCTGGCACAGTGCAGGGCAGTGCTGTCCCTCAGAGAGAGGCTGGCACAGAGCAGGGCAGTGCTGTCCCTCGGAGAGAGGCTGGCACAGTGCAGGGCAGTGCTGTCCCTCAGAGAGAGGCTGGCACAGCGCAGGGCAGTGCTGTGGGAGGGAGTTACTCTGTGGTGTTCGAATGTGGCAGCAGAGATGAAAGCTAGCGGGGGTCGTAGCTCACTTCTGGAAGTTTCTGCATTGGCTGCAGTCGCTGTTTAGCCGTGTAGGAACGAGCTCGGAGAGTTTGTATTCTGAAAACGAGACATCGCAGATAATAAAGAGCCACTGTGCCAGCCCCACTCATTCCACATTGATATTGGCAGCCATGGGACTGGCAGAGTTTGTGTGTTATTATATGTGAAGGGCTCTGCTCGATTTCATTTTAACCACCTCACAGTAATATTGTCATTGTATTATGAATTGATTAAATACAGTAGCAACAAAAATTGCAGTTACATTTCAGCATATATATAAAATCTCCTAGTGCATTATCAGACTAAACTTTTGCCCAAGAGGATTTCATTAATATTGCAGTGCAATGGGTTGGAGAGAACACTGTGGAGATTCTGAAGAGCACTGTGTCCGCCTGTAATTAAACTAATTTGTGTTGATTTGATAATCTGTCAAGTTATTTAAAAGTTAGGCTCTGGGGGTCTGTTAGCATCAATACAAGTATTATACTAAGCATCATGTCTGCTTAACTCCTAGTGATGTAAGCAGGACGTTTTTCAGTACAGGGTTACCTTAAGGGAACGTAAACGAACTGGACTGTCAGCAATCCCTAAGTCAGCGCAAAGTGCTCAGCAATGGATGATTGTGGCCGACAGAGCATTAGGAATCCCGCAGGCGTTTTAAAACTGACCGTGGCAGTTGAGAATTTAAGTGGCACGCCATCGCTTGTAATTTACTACGAAAATAAAAATGAATTAGAAGAATGTGTGCCTTATTATGTGGTAGATTTTATCAGAGGGTTTGGACAACGAAGCCGTTTTAAAAATAATATATATAGAAAAGAGGAGGTTCTTATTTTGGTGATTCTTGCGTGTGTGTGTGTGTGTGGGTGAGCACTGTGAGTGTGTGTGTGTGTGAGTGTGTGTGTATCAGTGTGTGTGTGTGCGTGCTGTGTGTGTGTGCGCACGCTGTTTGTATGAGCGCTGTGTGTGTGTGTGTGTGTGTGTGTCTATGTGTCTGTGTGTGTGTATCAGTGTGTGTGTGTGGGGGGGGATGTATGTGTGTGTGTATTGGTGTGTGTGTGTGTATTGGTGTGTGTGTGTGTGTGTGTGTGTGTGTGTGTGTGTGTGTATATATATCAGTGTGTGTATCGGTGTGTGTGTGTGGGGGGGGGTGTCTGTGTCTGTGTGTGTGTCTGTGTGTGTATTGGGGTGTGTGTGTATCGGTGTGTGTGTATTGGTGTGTGTGTGTGTGTATCGGTGTGTGTGTATCGGTGTGTGTGTATTGGTGTGTGTGTGTGTGTATCAGTGTGTGTGTGGGGGGGGTGTCTGTCTGTGTGTGTGTCTGTGTGTATTGGGGTGTGTGTGTGTGTATCGGTGTGTGTGTATTGGTGTGTGTGTGTGTGTGTGTGTGTGTATGTGTGTGTGTATGTATCGGTGTGTGTGTGTGTGTGTGTGTATGTATCGGTGTGTGTGTGTGTATCAGTGTGTGTGTGTGAGCGCTGTGTGTGTGTATCAGTGTGTGTGTGTGGGGGGGGGTGTGTCTGTGTGTGTGTGTGTGTGTATCGGTGTGTGTGTGTGTATCAGTGTGTGTGTGTGAGCGCTGTGTGTGTGTATCAGTGTGTGTGTGTGGGGGGGTGTGTGTCTGTGTGTGTGTGTGTGTGTATCGGTGTGTGTGTGTGTATCAGTGTGTGTGTGTGAGCGCTGTGTGTGTGTATCAGTGTGTGTGTGTAGGGGGGTGTGTGTCTGTGTGTGTGTGTGTGTGTGTGTGTGTATCGGTGTGTGTGTGTGTATCAGTGTGTGTGTGTGAGCGCTGTGTGTGTGTATCAGTGTGTGTGTGTGGGGAGGTGTGTGTCTGTGTGTGTGTGTGTGTATCGGTGTGTGTGTGTGTGTGTGGGGGGGGTGTGTCTGTGTGTGTGTGTGTGTGTGTATCGGTGTGTGTGTATCGGTGTGTGTGTGTGTGTATCGGTGTGTGTGTGTGTGTGTGTATATCAGTGTGTGTATCGGTGTGTGTGTGTGTGTGTATATCAGTGTGTGTATCAGTGTGTGTGTTTCCCTCAGTTTATTAGCTGTTTATTTACCAGTGCAGAATCCTCACATGTGTGTATCTAATCAGGGATGGGCTTGCGATCCAGGGAATATTTTGGCTCCTTCCAATCCGCTTTATATTTCACAATGAATTTAACGAGAAATGACTCATCTTCATCTTACAAAAACACACCGCTTTGTATTCACCAGTGCCTTTCCTCATGCGCTCTGAAGATCCAGGCTCGCCTGAGCCGTATGTGAAAATATACACAGGTGGACGCTGTTTGAGAATGCTGCATTAGCTGTGCATTAAAAACAAGCACAATAAATACATCAAAAACAATTGTGAACTAAAGCTCCTTACAACCCCATCGGAATTCAATTACACATTGCCCTGACGCGCTCGCCTCTAAAGATGCATCACTCCTGCCAGTTTCACACGTTGCACTGTAACCTCACCGGCCGATTTCAATCGACTCGGTGTCACACATTGCTCTAGCACAAGCCCGCCTTCACACTTCTTATCACAAGCATTCAAAACGCTGCCTTCTGCTTTAAAACACTGTGCCTTTCTGTTTGTTGTTGTTCCAGGGTTTAGATAGACAGATGGATGGATGTTTTCATTTTTCTCTTTTGCAGTTTGCTATATTGTGTTCTTTATAGTGGAGAAAGGGGGCAGAGAATGTGAAAATGAAGCTGTGCAGAATTCGGTTTCTCTTACATTGAGAGGCAACATATGAACTTATTTCTACACAGCACAAACAAAGCATTTTATTCAGGAGCTACTCTTACACATTCAAAAAAGAGCTTGTCTTTATCAATATCCCCTTTCAGTCATGAGTTGTTAATTATACTTAAGAATTTTAAAACGGTTTGTGTGAACTCTGTGAACTTTGAGAAGCTGCCATTATGTATCATAGATGGGCTCAAATTTAGACCAATCAGGATAAGTTGAACTTGCATTTAGACCAATCAGGATAAGATAGACTCAAATTTAGACCAATCAGAATAAGATGGACTCAAATTTAGACCAATCAGGATAAGTTGAACTTGCATTTAGACCAATCAGGATAAGATGGACTCAAATTTAGACCAATCAGGATAAGATGGACTCAAATTTAGACCAATCAGGATAAGAGGGACTCGAATTTAGACCAATCAGGATAAGATGAACTCAAATTTAGCCCAATCAGGATACGATGGACTAATGAGGAACAGTGATTGGTTGATTTCTGTTCCGTGATTTATAATTATTTGAAAGTCATTTTAATCCTTAGCTGTGAGATCTTTAAACTCTCCCTTATACACCCAGGCGATTTTAAAAGAGGGTCACAAGGCAAAACTGCAGGAAGGTTGACAATGTGGAAAAACCTGAAACTGGTGACGGAAAAACACTTTATGGTTGTATTCTTTACCTTTAAATTTACAATGGCGCTTTTACTTAACCCATAGCGCCACCTAGTGCTCCGATGCATATATAAAGGCACTATATACAGCTGTGGCCAAGAGTTTAGCATCCCCTTATAGAATTAACTTAATTTTGCTTCATGAAGTGGAATGAAACCTGCTGAATAACGTTACGTTAACATATTGAATTACACACTGCTTTGTAGTTTTCCATATACTTAACAAAAAAAACTGACACAAATGGAAAAATGAGACATTTCAAAATCTAACATGAAATACTACTGTACTAGAAAATGAATTAATTAAACTGTATTCAATACACAAATCCGAACTTGCAGGTTTACGCTCTGTGTGTACTGTGGAGCCGGGGCTATATGTAATATGTAATATGTATATGTATATGTATATGGACAGTCAGCTGAGTGGCATGCCAAGTCTCTAAGCTCATACCCAGCCAGTAAACAATTTTGCAATGCATGGAAGTTTTATTAGTGGCTTTGATTTGAGAGACTGCAGAGCGACGAGGCTCATTTGCATTGAAAGCTTGGCTGTTTTCTTTTACACTAATTACAGGGTAGTGTGTGCAGTGGGAGGGGGGGCTATCAGTGAAAGTGACCAGGAGTAAAGTGGCGGCACCACAGCTAGAATAACAATCCCACGATACATGGTGATTATCCTCCTTTGATGTGGGTGCAGGGAAATGGCAGACACTTACTCCAGCAGATCCGATCTGGTTAATAGCGCACGCTTTCAAAAACTCAAGCAGAGCGCAACGGCATGAGGTTTTTTTTTTTTTTCCTTTAGTTTTTTTTTTTATTCGAAGGAGGATTAGTGCGTTACAGATTAAAGAACGCTCACTTGAAAACAGAGCCCCCTTTCGTTCTGCATGCTGCATTGCATGCCATGTTGACAGTCCACCTAGTTTACATTCCCCGAGGGTACATAAGAACATGAAGTTTACAAACGAGAGGAGGCCCCATTCAGCCCATCTTGCTTGTTTGGTTGTTATTATTATTATTATTATTATTATTATTATTATTATTATTATTATTATTATTATTATTCATTTCTTAGCAGACGCCCTTATCCAGGGCGACTTACAATTGTTACAAGATATCACATTATACATTATTTCACATTATACAGTTATCACATTATTTTTACATACAATTGCCCATTTATACAGTTGGGTTTTTACTGGAGCAATCTAGGTAAAGTACCTTGCTCAAGGGTACAACAGCAGTGTCCCCCACCTGGGATTGAACCCACAACCCTCCGGTCAAGAGTCCAGTGCCCTAACCACTACTCCACCCTGCTGCCCCTAGTTGTTAGTAGCTTATTGATTCCAGAATCTCATCAAGCAGCTTCTTGAAGGATCCCAGGGTGTCAGCTTCAACAACATTACTGGGGAGTTGGTTCCAGACCCTCACAATTCTCTGTGTAAAAAAGTGCCTCCTATTTTCTGTTCTGAATGCCCCTTTATCTAATCTCCATTTGTGACCCCTGGTCCTTGTTTCCTTTTTCAGGTCAAAAAAGTCCCGAAAAAGTAGTTCAGATATACTTCGGTCTGTGTTAGCAACATGTTTCTGTGCATTATATTATCAGACAGCAGGATGTATTGACAGTCCAGTTCGTTTACATTACCCTCATTTCTTTTTTTTTAAATCAAGAATATTTTGTGTACATTAAAACGACAATTTGTTTAACACCCCTGACCCCAATGAAATAAATGAGAAAATTATCCTTCATTTTTTTTCTTATCAAAAGAAATAAACTTTGTCTTTTTGCAACTTCTTAAAGAACAAAGATTCTCGGCACAAGAAAAGGGAGACAAGCAGTCACATTAATGAAACGAATTGTAAATCCCATCTGAGAAATCACCTAAGCAGTGTACAGGACATAAATGTCCATCTTAGCTTGAGTATGATGAGGTCGTCCTGTGCAGAGAACACACGGCATCGCTCTGAAGTTAAAAAGCAAAACCACTTTTTATTAATGTTTAATAGCTCATGAGTAATGTTTTTATTTTCTCTCATTTCCAATAAGTTAATGCATCGTCTCTTATTATAAAGTTACACATTTTGTAAAGAAAGTACAAAACTGCACACACCATTAAGAGACACACAACAGATTCACTTCCACAAGATTTTAGCATTGCTTCGGACTAGGGGTTTTACTCTGTTACTGGTCAGTCGACTGATCACCCCCGTGGGCTTTGAGCGATTCAAAAATAATCGTCTGCCATGAGAGATATCAAAATACAGTGCTCGACAAAGACATCTTTTAAAATGGTACAACAGTATCAAAAAACAAGCAGCTCCCGCATACTATTCAGCTAACTAAAATAAATGACATTTCAATAGCACTCGTGTGTCACACTGTAACAGATCTGTTCAGTGCAGAATTCCAGGTACTGGTGCAGCTGGGCTTTGACAGTGATCGATACACCCTCGATGTGTTTTGAATCCTTTTTCTTTTAGACGTGGTATTTGTCTGAAGGAAATGCAGACGGGCAGTACAGCTCAAAAGTGACTGATTTTCTTTCAATACAATTTCATATCACTAGCAACCAGGTGTGATTAATCAATCGTAGATCAGATGATTAATCGATCAATAGAAAAGACCACGATTAAAAACCCTAGTTTTTTTTTTTTTTTTTTAAAACATTTGTTTGGAAGACAGTGAAAAACCAGAATTTTAAAAACAGCACCTTTACTGTTTTTTTTTCTTCTTTTCTGTAAATAACTGAATGATCTTTATTTAGAAACCCAAACGTTTGTTTTGTCTTGAGTTCTGCTACCTTGACTGGTGTGGCGGCACAGCACGGTGCATCACATTTCCTTTTCAGGAAGAAAGGAAACCAGTGGCTGTCTCTCGAGTTTAAACCCGAATCCCACATCTTCAAAAAGAATACCTACCAAACGCCTCACATATGCGAGATACAGTCAGTAGTGCTGAATAGAAACATACTGAACTAAACTTAATAAATTCAGTGTTTTCAGCTGTAGCTGCGTGAACGACTTCCAGACATTGAACAAGACTCCTGGTTGAAACGTTTGTCATTGGCTTGATTTGTGTTTCAGTATTTTGGTATGAACTGATTAAATCTGGTTTTGCTCTGTGATCTGTGCTGCTAGGTATGTGGGAAATATGAAACCTGATCTTCTGTGAGCATTGTTATACAGGCAGGAATACAGAAAAAAAAAAAAAGAAGACAAAGCCGTCTTTGTTCAACTGCACACCAAATCTCTTTCTTAATCCAATTTCAAGCTACGTAATTATTAGTTTAGCAAACATGCATGGTTTCGATTTTACCTCGCTCTTGAAATCTGTAATTGTTGTACGGTCATGATTTTGGAATCAAGGGCATTTTACAAGCAGTCTACCTTCAGAGAGCTTTTAGAAGTGAGAATGGGAACGCAGTGATTCGAACAGGAGCAGCGAAAACTACCAATGAAATGTTAACATTATGACACAGTATTCTGGTGTCTTTGCTCTTGGTAAAGGGGTCTGGTTCTTGCAAGACCATTGGAGTTGAGTCTGAATGGCAAAACGTGAAGAGATTAACTTTAAGCGTTGAAAAATATCAAGTCAAATACAAGCCATCTTCAACAGACTGGGGGCCAGTGCTAATATTGCTAATAGTCCTGCTTAGAAGATGATTGAGAATGTTGCCTGGGGTGACCAGAGGCACGGAAATGGGTTTTAAAAGCTTTGCTGGCACTCCTTTAAGACAAGTTGGAGCTTAGTGTTGGAGCTGCAGAGTCGTGTCAGGTACAGGATGGAGACTGGGCCTGGAAAGAGCTGAGGGCGAGGGCGGAGAGGCAGGAGATGGAGGAGAGGCAGGAGAGGGAGGAGAGGGAGGGAGAGGGAGGAGAGGGAGGGAGAGGCGGGAGAGGGGGGAGAGGGAGGAGAGACGGGAGAGGGGGGAGAGGGAGGAGAGGCGGGAGAGGGAGGGAGAGGGGGGAGAGGGAGGAGAGGGAGGGAGAGGCGGGAGAGGCGGGAGAGGGGGGAGAGGGAGGAGAGGCGGGAGAGGGGGGAGAGGGGGGAGAGGCAGGAGAGGCGGGAGAGGGGGAAGAGGCAGGAGAGGCAGGAGAGGCAGGAGAGGGGGGAGAGGGAGGAGAGGGAGGAGAGGGAGGAGTGTCGACTGTGGAACAGCCCAGCACTGAGACTGTAGCCCCCAAGGCACGGCACACAGGATACAGGCAGGCCTGGGCACACCGGCCGAGAACAGGGCCCACTCTTTCTTTCTTTCTTTCTTTCTTTCTTTCTTTCTTTCTTTCTCTAACCATTGAGAAGTCTCTGAGCATTAGTTTTGGTTCTGCGTTGTTGTTTTGTTGAATCTGCAGCAGTCTGTATTCTGCAGACTGCAGCCACAGTTAGTGGGGAGAATGGGTAGAACAAATACTTTTTTTATTATTATTATTTATTTCTTAGCAGACGCCCTTATCCAGGGCGTCTGCTTTTTGATAGTTTTTGTATTTCAGAATGAACAGGGGCGTTCTCCGACTCTTTCCACTGATATGAGAATCAGGCCACGCTTGCATGAGGAGCAATTCATCAATCTTAACTGTGCTAGCTCGAAATGTATTTAAATAAACCTGTGACTGCTCTCTCCTTCACCCGTCTAAGAGAAAGGGTGCTCCCTCCAGTCCAGGGCAGGCTTGAGGCATGGAGACTGAACTGCTCTCTCCCTCACCACCCTTAGAGAAAGGGTGCTCCCTCCAGTCCAGGGCAGGCTTGAGGCATGGAGACTGAACTGCTCCCTCCCTCACCCCCCTAAGAGAAAGGGTGCTCCCTCCAGTCCAGGGCAGGCTTGAGGCACGGAGACTGAACTGCTCCCTCCCTCACCCTCTAAGAGACAGACAGTGGCGATACAGAATGGTTCTGTTTTGCACTGCTGGCATTCCATTGCCATCGTACCATAAGCCTTAACGTGGGCAGCGGAATAAACAGACGGAGAAATACATGTGATGGTAAAAGGAGGTGCCTGTAAGGTTTTGGTTTGAAAGGCCTAGGTTAGATATTCCCCAGCATGAGTTCAGATTTGTGAGCATTACAGAGACGTGCGGTATGCCGCCCCCACAGCCAAGACAAACATCTCCAACACTGCAGCACTGCCTGGGGAGCGAGGGGAGGGTGAGCTACAGGGGAGGCTGAATCCACCGAGAGAGGCAGGGAGACGGGACCGGACACGCACGCTGGATCTCAGAACCCCCTAAAGAAAATCCAGGGTCCTCCCTGCCTAGCACATGGTTTCCCCCTACCGAGGGGCCCGACTGTAGCAAATCAATGAAGAACATCATTGAAATGATCAGGAGCCTGTGATGAGAAATGCGAACTGGGCCACTGCCTGTCTCAAACCCTGGCTTTCTTGTTTCGCTTCCTCTTTACAAAGCTCACTAGTCATGCAAGCAAAGCATGGGGCAAGTTGAAAACAGTTCCTCCTACATAGTTGGCATTTAAGAATATTACTGTTGTATAAGAGATTGCTTTTGTGAAGTGTGATTGCCAAAGGGCAACATTCAAAGCCAGTCGAATCATGTGTTAGGTTTTGGTTATTTAGATGAGTGCTATCCAGTCTGGAAAGGGGTGAATGTGCTGGGTGGGTATGAACACAGCTGTACTGACCCGATCCTGGTGTAGCAGAAAAGCAGGAAAGAAGGCTTTTTCAAAACTCGCAAACCACAGCATGTTAATTCTAGTATAGCCTGCAGCCAAAAAGCTCCACATGTCTTTAACATTAAATCAGAAATAAAAAAAAATATGAAATAAAAACCACCAGACACATTTGCTATCAATTTAGTGCAGCGTGCAGCTTTTTAGAAATGTGAAATATGGGATGTTCTTTAGGAGAACAAAAAAAAAAAAAAAAAAAAGGTTAGCTAGCCAAACGAGGAGAAGTAAATCTGTGAAAGACTGAGGTGAGGCCCGGTATGGGTTCTGTTTTCAAGAGGAACCCGTGTGGTGGTTCTGGGTGGTGTTCTGGGAATTGGATTAGCGTCTCTCGGATAAGTGTGCTACACAAAACTCCCTATCCGCTGTCTTTGGTTTCCTCATTTTGAAAGCCAGCTTGGTTTACCTGTCTGTTTTGGTATATGTGAAACGTTCTGGTGAGAGATACTGTACGATAGGGTCTACAATAATGTACTGTGATATGCCTACCCTTTACTGTACTGCGCTGTGCTATAATATGCTCTGTATCTGTATGAAGCAGCGTTTTTGCCAACTTAGATAAAGAACACCTGGAGAACATCTTGGAGCATCTGTGTCTCTTATGCTTGTTTTAGATTCAAAGCTGTGCTTGAACAAAGATAGCGAAACGAGTAAGTTGTAAGGGGTATGAGACAGCATGTACCGATTGTAACACACACTTCTCTTCATTCAAGAACCACAGGGAGCTCTGCTGTGCTTTCGTATCAAGATACAAACGATACACAACTCTATTACAATGTGAAGTATCATGTAAAGAAAGTGCCCTTGGCTGCTTATCATA
Source organism: Acipenser ruthenus (assembly GCF_902713425.1). Lineage (NCBI taxonomy): Eukaryota > Metazoa > Chordata > Actinopteri > Acipenseriformes > Acipenseridae > Acipenser > Acipenser ruthenus. The sequence continues at coordinate 11,743,897 of NC_081222.1, forward strand.
AATATATGTAAAGTAGGCTTGATCAGCCAAGGCTCACTACTATTATGGCTTCCGGTAGACTTCTGCGATGTCGTTTTGTAGTTTCTTTGATTACACGATGTTAAATAAAATATCTAAATTATGTTCATATATATGGGTAGTGGTTAGCGCTGCTGCCTCACAGCGCCAGGGTCCTGGGTTCGAATCCGGCCTAGGGCACTGTCTGTGTGGAGTTTGCATGTTCTCCCCGTGTTCGCGTGGGTTTTCTCCAGGTACTCTGGTTTCCTCCCACAGTCCAAAGACATGCTGTCCAGGTTGATTGGTCACTCTAAATTGCCCTCTGTGTGAGTGTGTGTGGTGCCCTGCGATGGACTGGCGTCCCATCCAGGGTGTAGTCTTGCCTTGCACCCTGTGTATGCCGGGTTAGGCTCTGGCTCACCGCGACCCTGTAAAGGAGTAAGAAGTTAATGATGATGGATGTTCATATATGTACATCCATCCTGGTTTAAGTATACACCGTGTGCAGGAGGGGGTCTTTTAAAATCACAGCTTATTACAGTGAGAGACACTCTCCACACGACTCCCAGCACCTGTTGAGCTGCTGTCTCTCTGAGTCTCAGTGCTCCCACTGCGAGGGCAGTGAGCCGGGCACCAGACCAGCTTCAGTAGCATTGTCAGGGTCCTGACCTCAATCATTACCCCCTTGACCTTTCACCCACAGCACTAATCTGTGTGAACAGGCAGTGGCAGCTGAGAACACACTTCTGCACTGCAGAGGACGGAGGAGGGAGAGGGGTCGCAGAGTTAAGGCAATCAACACTTTGTGGTTTGGATATAAAACACCAGCCCCCTCCTAGTTTTATTTTTGTTTTTTTTTCGAACGATGTATAGGGGTGCTTAAACAAATGTAAATCGATTTCTAGACAAACGTCAACGGCATAAAGACTTTTTCTTTTTTCAAAAATGTTTTTTGTGTTTGTTTTTTTTTCATTTGATGTGTATTCAAATGTAAACGCTGTAGAAATAGCTTTTCAGTGCCAAACCAGCAAGTGAAGCAGCCGTTGCTTCAAGTGAATAGGGGTGTGCTTTTTCCAGGAACAGAGTGTCAGTTTGCAAATTCAAACACAGTTTAAACACACACACGCACATACACACACACCGGCTGCTTTTAATCAGGGAAATTGCCCTGCCTAGTTTACAGCCTGGATCGACTAGATCTGTCTAGAGCTATACATACATACATACAGTACATACATGCAGTGTGGAGTAGTGGTTAGGGCTCTGGACTCTTGACCAGAATCGATTAATCATTACCTATTAATGTAAGAAGACGGACTGGGCCGGGGGCTGCCGTTGGTGGTAACGTTTCCTGTTTGATACACTGTACAACAGATCACACAATACCATGCCAACACACTGGAGCACCATGTTACCACATCAGTGCCAGGCACTGTGCTGCAGGATAAGCACCAGGAGTCCTGTGCCCATTGCTGCTCATGCTGCGCTCGTCTGAGTTTTCTTTATCTTCAGGCTAACACGCTTGGGACTGGAATGGGTGGTGGCTTGCTTTCTGAAAGAAACATCAAATAAACTTTGAAAAGAAAGCCGAGACTGTGGTAGCTACTCCTGAGTGAGAGGGGATAGATTTGAGATGTTTTAAAAGAGAGACCTGGTGATGTCATGGTGGTGATGTCATGGTGGTGCTGGCAGTGATGTCATGGTGATGTCGGCGGTGATGTCATGGTGGGGTTGGCTGGGGGTGGCTGGGGAATACTAACAGTGACGTTTCTGGAACCAGCGTTTTGTTTCTCGATCTCTCCAAACCGCTGCTTGATTGTCGACCCCACTACTACACTTTCCTTTCTCAGCACCAGTACAGACTCCCCTTTCAGTTCCACACAACTGAGAACGAACAGTAGCCAGAGCCTACTGCTGCTGCATGAGAGAGCATGCCAGCCTGTGAGCCAGTCAGAGGGGTTGGCAGAAACACCGTCCCTAAAACACCCCCCGGCCCGCCCGTTCAGCTGCCTTATATTGGAGAAAACGGCTTCAGCTCTCGCTCGGTTTTAGCCTTATGCGACAAGCTTGTCCGTCTGTCTGTCTGTCTGTCACACTCTAAACGGCGAACACAAAAGCTGCCTTGATTTTGCCCCGTTTTTCACCAAACCCTTTGCCCCACTCTCCTAGACTCCTGTAGACGCCTCAGATTGTGTTAGGCTGCAATCCGAGAGACTCTCGTCTTTATACAAACGTGTGTGATTATTTCTTCCGTGATCACGAGGACCCTCTGTATGTGCGTCCCCTTATCTCTTTGTGGTATTTTTTGATGAGTCTGTGTTCTGGAGCCGCTGTGCATGTCTAGTGAAGTCTCCCACAGATATATGTACCACAGGCTAGGACGCTGTCTTTGTTGGAAGTCCCCGATTCATCGGGCACTTTGGACGTCCTTTCTGTTTTTCCGACAGACCAGCGTCTAGGCTGCATTACTGCACTTACCTACAGAGCTAGAACTGAAGAGCAGGTGCTGAGCTCGGAGTCAAAGCACCTCAACACAGACTGCTCCAAAACGGACTGCTCCAAAACAATAGCAGAATAATGGCAAACCTCACAAGAAAGTCTCATTTGACTCGGAGGAGGGTCGTGTGCAGTCTACAGAGGAGCAAAGCTGCTGCTGTTGTAGTTTGTATAGGTTGCTTATGCACTTGCGTGTGGAGGCCTGTCGTGCGTGCGTGCGTGACGTGCGGCTGCCCCCCACCATCTGCCCTCCCTGTGGTTCTTCTGGTTCTATGCTTGTGTTGTCCTACAAGCCCGCTGCGCAGCTTGATCCCATCTCTTTTACAACCAAAAAAACACATGGAAAGCAGCCCTGGCAATAACCAAACCAGCTCCAGTTTGGATGCAAAACACCACAAAATAACTCTGAGCGAAGGCGGAAACGCAGACTCGGGTAGAAGCCTAGCTGGTAGGTGCTTTTAACTCAAACTGCCCATGTTGCAGCGGGGAACGTCTGGCAGCTGAGCAGCTAAACCAAGGATGCCTCCCTTTGAAGCACTGCTTACTACAGGGGCATTAAACCCTCTGTTTGACCAGACTGTGGTTCTCTTTAAGCTTAAATACATCAGGGCAAGCATTCAAACAAACACTGCTTGAAACGTAATCAGTGGCAACAGCGATCCGTTTCGTATTCGCTCATGTAACCGAATTTCTAAAAGATCAAGATGCCAAGGAAACCCGTGCGTGAACGAGGTCTGGAATAAATAACTCCTAGTGCAAAAAAGTGTTTCTCTCCTAAGAGGGAATTTGACGGGAGATTGTTCTCCTTACTGTAATATGGATTCTACTTTTGTTTGCCAGCTAAATTCCAAATGGCAGAATCGGCATTTCGGTTTTGAAAGGTGATCCGAACGTGAACGTAATCTGCCGTGTTGAACACGGACATTGTGACCCTTTGCTGCATAAATCACAGAGCTGCGTCAACAAAGAAAATGCTTTCGCCTCATCGTTATATTATTTCAGCACGCTGCCTTTAAATGGCTGCACTTGACAGCAGGTATGCTTGTAAGTGTGTCTTATCTTGCAGAGTTTCCAAAAACATCAGTGGCATTTCTGCTTTACATAAACAGTCGAGAGTTTCAGTGATAACAAATAGTTTCTTCAAGGCGTATGCGAGGGGGCGGGCTCTTATTCCAGCCCTCTTGATAAAATCAAACTCAGTCTTTATTCTGATTGTATTATGGGTTCAATCCCAGGTGGGGGACACTGCTGCTGTACCCTTGAGCAAGGTACTTTACCTAGATTGCTCCAGTAAAAACCCAGCTGTATAAATGGGTAATTGTATGTAAAAATAATGTGTAAATAATAATGTAATTGTATGTAAAAAAATAATGTGATATTTTCTAAGAATTGTAAGTCGGCCTGGATAAGGGCATCTGCTAAGAAATTAATAAGAAATTAATAATTATATATTCAACCAAGCCTATTCCAGAATGACTCGCTAGCTTAGTAACAGCAGCCCCATCTAGTGTGCAGTTAGGGTACTGCCAGCAAAACTAAAGGAAACTTGATCCAAAGTGACAGATCACTAGATGACGCTGGCTCTCACTTCTGTGGCAGGCAAATACGACTGAAGAGCAGCTCCTGAAATCACACTTGGGGGGGAAAAAATGATGACCGTATTTGAATCATTTCAATAAGAGCCTCTCAAAATGATTGCTTACATCATAAAAAGGTAACCATTTAATAAAGTACTTTTTAAAGCAAAACAAGTCATTCTCCTTTCCTGAACATTACAGTAAATTGAAACCTGAAAATCTTTTCATTCGAAACTAAAAACAACCGTATAAATCGAAAAATACCAGTGTATGAATCGCTTGGGTTCGCTTGCCTGGGTTATAAACTGTTAATATTTATTATAGCCGTCGCTCTCCAGCCCTGATATAAATGTATGCATGTTTATTCAGTCTTCTAGCGCCAGATGTTTTCCATTACACACAGATGTTTGACCGCTCTAATATTTTTTTTCAGTGGTGAAAATTGCTGAGAGTTTCGTGGACTGATTTTTTAAAGAAACAAAAAAAAACAAAAAACACTTTTTTTTTTTTTTTTTTAATGAAATGTAATTAGCTCACCGCAGCACCAGAGAACTCATAAGGATGTTGTTTTTAGATATTTTTTAAACTTAAGACACATCTGTTACTGTGATTTCACCCACGATTCCCTCCCTGCTTTTAGTTCTTGGAACGGGCTGCGAAGTTTGTCTGCCAAAAATAATTGGTTGTTTTCAGCAGTTTACTTTAAAAATCTGTCAAGGGCAGGCCAGTGAAATCATGGTGTTGCTCCTCAGAATAATGTGAAGATTATGTGTGCTTTCGTAACTCCTGCCTCTTTCTCCATTAGTCTTCTGTCTGTGCTTTTGCATGTGGGTAAGTCTGGGTGTCCATTTCAGTATACAGGGGTCTCTATCACTTATAGGAAGCCAGCAGGGCACTGAAGTGACCACTCGTGAAATCCAGAACGCACCCTCGTCCACTTCATCTAAACAGAGACGCCCGCGCCTCGGACCTGAGCTTACAGGACCTGACCCTGCCACGGCTGCTTATCATGTGTGAGTGTGTGTGTCAGTGTGTGTGTGTCAGTGTGTGTGTGTCAGTGTGTGTGTGTCAGTGTGTGTGTGTCAGTGTCTGTGTGTGTGTGTCAGTGTGTGTGTGTGTGTGTGTGTCTGTGAGTGTGTCAGTGTCTGTGAGTCAGTGTGTGTGAGTGTGTCAGTGTGTGAATGTGTGTGTGTGAATGTGTTAGTGTGTGTGTGTGTGTGTGTATGTGTGTCAGTGTCTGTGTGTCTCTGAGTGTGTGTGTGAATGTGTCAGTGTGTGTGTGTGTGTGTGTGTGTGTGAATGTGTCAGTGTGTGTGTGTGTGTGTGTGTGTGTGTGTGAATATATAAATGGATGTATGAATGGATCTATGGATGTATGTAGGGCAGCAGTGTGGAGTAGCGGTTAGGGCTCTGGACTCTTGACCGGAGGGTCGTGGGTTCAATCCCAGGTGGGGGACACTGCTGCTGTACCCTTGAGCAAGGTACTTTACCTAGATTGCTCCAGTAAAAACCCAACTGTATAAATGGGAAATTGTATGTAAAAATAATGTGATATCTTGTAACAATTGTAAGTCGCCCTGGATAAGGGCGTCTGCTAAGAAATAAATAATAATAATAATAATAATGTATGTATGTATAGATGGATGGATGGATGGATGGATGGATGTGAGTGTCTGTAAGTGAAGGGGAGGCTGCATGCCTTGCTTGGTGTCTGATTCCTCTCACAATCAAGGCGAGGTAAGGTTTGTATGGAAAGGACTCTGTTTACAGAATCTGGTGTTTCATTCCCCCCCCCCCCCCCCCCCCCCCCGAGATGCAATGTAAACAATAAACTCTTTGTTACTTTAACCTCGCCGCTGCCATCATCCACATTCCTCGCATGTTTCCTCTTTCTCCTTTCTGCAATCTCTCTCTCTCTCTCTCAGCCAAGATCAGTTCCTTGCGACACATACAGACAGGGAGAGGGAGGGAGAGAAGGGGGCGTTTATCTTTTCATCTGTTCTAACACACTCTTTTCATTATCTTTCCTTCTTTCGTCTTCCTTTTTCATTTTTTTCAACTATAATGTAGGTCAGTTTTTAAAACAGCAAAGGTGCGATTTGGTTTAGTTTCTCTAAGCAGACCTGACCCTGCTGTTGCTGCTGATGCTGTATACTGTTCCATTCTGGCTGGCTGTGAGACCAGTCTATTCAACACCATCCCTTTAGTATTTCAAAGGGCTACAGTTTTGCATTTATTAAGCTTCTGTTCGTATTTCTGAATTTCACACTATTGAGACGTTTTATAGTGCGTTCATAATTTGAATCTTGTAAAATCCAATACGGTGATCTTGTCCCAATCTTTGCTCGAGTGCCGTTGTTTCTGGTGCTGTTGGCTCACGTTCTGGGTTACAGACCCACCCTTCAGTAATGACATACTGTAATGTTTGACAGTTGCAGATTGGCATCTCCCCTTGCTTTGAGCTTTCCGGCTTGTCTTATTGTAGGAGACACAGCGATTGCTTTCCAAACGCTGTGTCTCCTCATGAGTCAGGTGACTGGGGGGGTTCCCACCAGGACTGAAGCACACAAGATGATTCTTATTCCATCAGAGACAGGGTGTGTTAATGTGTACATCTTTTTGCAGGATATATTATTATTATTATTATTATTATTATTATTATTATTATTATTATTGTTTCTTAGCAGACGCCCTTATCCAGGGCGACTTACAATTGTTACAAGAAATCACATTATTTTTACATACAATTACCCATTTATACAGTTGGGTTTTTTACTGGAGCAATCTAGGTAAAGTACCTTGCTCAAGGGTACAGCAGCAGTGCCCCCCCACCTGGGATTGAACCCATGACCCTCCGGTTAAGAGTCCAGAGCCCTAACCACTACTCCACACTGCTGCCCCATGTAAGTATATGTAAGTACCCCCATTGTATGAGAAAAGGGTTCGGGTTCGGGTTCTGTCATGCAGAATGATTTCCACATCAAGTACAACTATGCATAATAACATCATAACTATGTGTAAGCACACGTGTATTTACAAAGTAACTACGATGTAAATGCACAGTAATTAGAGACACCTACACAGTCGTTAGTGCTGTTAGCCTTTATGATAATATAACAGATCATTTTAAAACCGTGCACCTCACAGAGATCTTAGAAATAAGAAACAAATTAAAAAGTTAATTATTATTATTATTATTATTATTATTGCTAATTTTGAATAATAATGTTGTAGTTGTTCCGAATCTAGATTCCATTTAATTGCGTTGTTTCCAGCACAGAAACTCTAATAATAATAATAATAATAATAATAATAATAATAATAATAATAATAGCAGCAGTAATAATACTGATAAGAGCAGTGTTGTTACCAGCGGACTGGCACTCGTACTCTCTCTGTGGTCGTGTTGAATCTCATATTAATCTTGTGTAGTTTTCTTTGTTTGTGGTTGAGTCAGCACTGCAATGCACTGTACGCATCATCATTACAGTTATTAAAAATGCTGCCAGGTGGAGACTTGAACCCCTCCCTGCCTTTGGTCTGCCTTTCTAACAGACTAACAGCGCTTTCCTTTTCACCCAGATCATAAAACTCATGGAAAAGTCCATTGCAAGAACCACAGTCAAGCTGCTTGCTGATTAACATCAATAGAATGGGAGTCTATGGGGAGATACCCACTGTGGAAACGTTACAGTCCCAGGTTAGATGAGCTTTTGGGAACGAGAAAAGGCCTTTCAGCCCCTCGGGGCTCATCCCTTGTTAGCGCACCATTCTGCCCCCACTGGGGGGAACTCATTTAAAAGCACAGAACCGAGTCTTTTTTTTCCCCCAGTGTTTTAGATACTTCACCTGGTCCATGCATTTCTAGCTCTCTGTGTAAAGAAGTGCTTCCTACCTTCTGCTCTGAACTTACTTTGCAATGAAAAAGCTGCTTAATTGAACTTGTCCGCTTGCAGTCCAGTGTATATTAGCGCGGTTTTTTTTTTAAGCCTCATATATACAACACTAAACACAATACAAAGATGCAAGTTTGAGTTTCGAGATTTTAGTGCGTCGCTTCTAAGAATCTGATTAACTCGTTCTGTTTGCTGAGTTTCAAAATCGGACTGTCCTGTAGATTAGAGGGTTTTATGGAGAGAGGGGGAGGAGGGAGAGAGGGGGAGGGGAGAGGGGGAGAGGGGAGAGGGGAGGGATGAGGGGGAGGAGAGGGGAGGGATGAGGGGGAGAGAGAGAGAGGGAGGAGAGGGGAGGAGAGGGGAGAGGGAGGAGAGGGGAGGGAGGAGGGGAGGGAAGTGAGGGGGAGGGAGAGGGGGGAGGAGGGGAGGGAGAGGGGAGGAGAGGGGGAGAGGGGAGGAGGGGAGGGGAGAGGGAGGAGAGGGAGAGGGGAGGAGGAGAGGGGAGGAGGGGGAGGGGAGGCATCACACAGCACTGCCCTTTCCAGGTGGAGGTGCGGTTTAAATATCTCAACCAAAAAATATGTTGGCTGA